>NW_028135667.1:0-243301 GCF_964662115.1 Mustela nivalis
TGCCCTAGTCGTCCCCTCATGTCTCCTTAGCAGCCAGGCTTCCATCTCTCCGCACAGGGAGCGGGTGACACATGTCTGGCCACCGGCCTGCATTTCGAGCCGCGGCAGGCTATCCTGTTCCCGAGCGTTTCCCGACCCCAAGGCCAAGGGATCCTTCTCTTCCCCGGGGGCGGCGTGCTGTGCCTTCCCCACACTTGCTCCTGGGGAGCGTGGTGACAGACGTGAGCAACCATGCTTCTCTCTCAGGCAGAAAGGATGCTAGGGCAAAGAGGATTTCGCTCCATGCGGGTGTCTTCCAACATGCTGCGGAGACTCGCTTAGGCAAGCAGCAGCAGCATCCCCAAACCCAACTTTGATTTCCCAACGAATGCTGTGCTTTCCAAGGGGAGATGCCAAGGCAAAGGGGCTTTCGCTGTATGCGGGTTTCTCCCACCGCGAGAGTGGGCTCAGGCACGCAGCAGCAGCCCCCAAAACATTCTCGGGGAATGCTGTCCTTTCGCAGAGGCTTTGATTTGGAGCAAACAGCCCTTCGCCACTGCTTCCTCAGCAAGGCTTCTGTCGCGTCAGGGAAGAAGAGCTGCGGGAGAGCTGGTGCCTCTTGGGCCTTGCTTTCCCTGGCTCCATGTTCGCGTCCTGGGTTCACCCTGCCAGGCCGAACTACGCAGACACAGTCACAACCGTGCAGTAGCGCGCTTAGCCTAGGATGGCACTCCATGCACACTACCATCTCCCGGTGTAGGCATCGCTTGGCCTTTTACTCTGGCGCTCAGGCCGACTCGCGGACTAGGCCTGTGCTTTCCCCACAGGAAAGGAGAGGTGACAGGATCCCTGCACACCGCTTGTGCACTGAATAGGGAGCTTTGGGGGACTGTCACCACTCCTTCCCCTTAAAACCCGGGCCTCCTCCAAGCTTATACATCCCGGAGGAAGACGGCATCTGATGGCCAGGTCTTTCTGGGAGTTGTTTCTCGAGTTTAGGGTAGGCGCCTGGTGGCAAGCCCATGGCTCCACCACGGTCATGTGGCCTAGGAGCTGCTGTCTCCTTGGGCCCAAAGGCTCAGGACAGGCATGCTTTCTGCCCAGACTCCTTCCTCAGAGTGGAGCCCTTTCCCCTGCCCTAATCTTCCCCTCGTGTCTCCTTAGCAGCCCGGCTTCCTTCGCTCTGCAGTGACAGATGTGTCCCTTTCCTTAAGGCTCTTTCCACAGGCACCACCGCGCTTCTCTCTCAGGCAGAGCGGAAGCCCAGGCAAAGAGGATTTCGCTCCATGCGGGTTTATTCCACCGTGCAGTGGAGACTAGCTCCGGCAAGCAGCAGGCAGCATCCCACAGAACCGACTCTGATTTCCCAGCGACTGCTATGCTTTCGCAGAGGTTTTCAGCTTGGCGCAAACCGCACTTCGCTGCTGCTTCCTCAGCAAGGCTTTGGTCGTTTGCTCTGTCGCGGCAGGAAAGAAGAGCCGCGGGAGAGCTGGTGCCTCTTGGGCCTTGTTTCCCCGGGCTCCAAGTTCGCGCCCGGGGTTCACCTTGCTAAGCCGATCTAAGCAGACACAGTCACAACCCTGCAGCAGCGTGCGTGGCCTAGCATGACACTCTATGGCTATTACCATCTCCTGGCGTAGGTAAGGCTTTGCCTTTTGCTCCGGCGCTCGGGCAGACTCGGGGTCAAGGCCAGTGCCTTCACCACAGGAGAGAAGAGGCGACAGGATCCCTGCACAGGGCCCGAGCACTGGGATGGGGAACGGTGGGGACTGTCTCCACTCTTTCCCCGGCACACCCCGGCCACCCACAATGCTGCCATATCTTGGTGGAAGATGGCATCTGACTGCACGTTTCTCTATGGGGTTGTTTCTGCGAGTTCCGGGTATGGCACCTGGTTGGCAAGCCCAAGTCTGCCCTTGGGACAGGTGGCCAAAGAGATGCTTTCCCCTTGGGACAAGAGGCACAGGACAGGCCTGCCTTCTGCCCAGACTCCTTCCTCAGAGTGGAGCACGCACCCATGCCCTTGTCTTCCCCTCATGTCTCCTTAGAAGCCAGGCTTCAATCTCTCCCCACAGGGAGGAGAGGACACTTGTCTTCTCATGGCCTGCTGTTCATGCCTCGGCAGGCTATTCTGCTTCCTGAGCGTTTCCCGACCCCAAGGCCAAGGGATCCTTCTCTTCCCCGGGGGCGGCGTGCTGTGCCTTCCCCAAAATTGCTCCTGGGGAGCGCGGTGACAGACGTGTGCAACCATGCTTCTCTCTCAGGCAGAGGGGATGCTAGGGCAAAGAGGATTTCGCTCCATGCGGGTATCTTCCACCATGTTGCCGAGACTCGCTCAGGCAAGCAGCAGCAGCATCCCCAAACCCAACTCTGATTTCCCAACGAATGCTGTGCTTTCCTAAGGGAGAGGCCCAGGCAAAGAGGCTTTCGCTGTATGCGGGTTTCTCCCACCGCAAGACTGGGCTCAGGGAAACAGCAGCAGCCCGCACAACATTTCTCAGCGAATGCTGTGCTTTCGCAGAGGCTTTGGTTTGGAGCGAACAGCACTTCGCCGCTGCTTCCTCAGCAAAGCTTCAGTCGAGTCAGGGAAGAAGAGCTGCGGGAGCGCTGTTGCCTCTTGGGCCTTGCTTTCCCTGGCTCCATGTTCGCGCCCCGATTTCACTTTGCTAAGCCGAACTAGGCAGACACAGTCACAACCCTGCAGCAGCGTGCGTGGCCTAGCATGGCACTCTATTCCTAATTCCATCTCCTGCTCTGGTAAGGCTTTGCCTTTTGCTCCGGTGCTCGGGCAGACTTGGGGTCAAGGCCAGTGCCTTCACCACAGGAGAGAGGAGGCAACAGGATCCCTGCACACGGCCCGGGCACTGGGATGGGGAACTGTGGGGGACTGTCTCCACTCCTTCCTCGCCGCACCCCCTGTCACCCACAATGCTGCCACATCTTGGTGGAAGATGGCATCTGACTGACCGTTTCTCCATGGGGTTGTTTCTGCAAGTTCCAGGTATGGCACCTGGTGGCAAGCCCAAGTCTGCCCTTGGGACAGGTGGCCAAGGAGATGCTGTCCCCTTGGTAACAGAGGCACAGGACAGGCCTGCCTTCTGCCCAGACTCCTTAGAGTGAAGCACGCGCCCCTGCCCTAGTCGTCCCCTCATGTCTCCTTAGCAGCCAGGCTTCCATCTCTCCGCACAGGGAGCAGGTGACACATGTCTGGCCACCGGCCTGCATTTCGTGCCGCGGCAGGCTATCCTGTTCCCGAGCGTTTCCCGACCCCAAGTCCAAGGGATCCTTCTCTTCCCCGGGGGCGGCGTGCTGTGCCTTCCCCACACTTGCTCCTGGGGAGCGTGGTTACAGACGTGAGCAACCATGCTTCCTCTCAAGCAGAAAGGATGCTAGGGCAAGAGGATTTCGCTCCATGCGGGTATCTTCCAACATGCTGCGGAGACTCGCTTAGGCAAGCAGCAGCAGCATCCCCAAACCCAACTGTGATTTCCCAACGAATGCTGTCCTTTCCAAGGGGAGATGCCCAGGCAAAGGGCTTTCGCTGTATGCGGGATTCTCCCACCGCGAGAGTGGGCTCAGGCATGCAGCAACAGCCCCCAAAACATTTCTCGGGGAATGCTGTCCTTTCGCAGAGGCTTTGGTTTGGAGAAAACAGCCCTTCGCCACTGCTTCCTCAGCAAGTCTTGTGTCGCGTCAGGGAAGAAGAGCTGCGGGAGAGCTGGTGCCTCTTGGGCCTTGCTTTCCCTGGCTCCATGTTCGCGTCCTGGGTTCACCCTGCCAGGCCGAACTAAGCAGACACAGTCACAACCGTGCAGTAGCGCGCTTAGCCTAGGATGGCACTCCATGCACACTACCGTCTCCCGGTGTAGGCATCGCTTGGCCTTTTACTCTGGCGCTCAGGCCGACTCGCGGACTAGGCCTGTGCTTTCCCCACAGGAAAGGAGAGGTGACAGGATACCTGCACACCGCCCGTGCACTGAATAGGGAGCTTTGGGGGACTGTCACCACTCCTTCCCCTTAAAACCCGGGCCTCCTCCAAGCTTCTACATCCCGGAGGAAGACGGCATCTGATGGCCAGGTCTTTCTGGGAGTTGTTTCTCGAGTTTAGGGTAGGCGCCTGGTGGCAAGCCCATGGCTCCACCACGGTCATGTGGCCTAGGAGCTGCTGTCTCCTTGGGCTCAAAGGCTCAGGACAGGCATGCTTTCTGCCCAGACTCCTTCCTCAGAGTGGAGCCCTTTCCCCTGCCTTAATCTCCCCCTCGTGTCTCCTTAGCAGCCCGGCTTCCTTCGCTCTGCAGTGACAGATGTGTCCCTTTCCTTAAGGCTCTTTCCACAGGCACCACCGCGCTTCTCTCTCAGGCAGAGCGGAAGCCCAGGCAAAGAGGATTTCGCTCCATGCGGGTTTATTCCACCGTGCAGTGGAGACTAGCTCCGGCAAGCAGCAGGCAGCATCCCACAGAACCGACTCTGATTTCCCAGCGACTGCTATGCTTTCGCAGAGGTTTTCAGCTTGGCGCAAACCGCACTTCGCTGCTGCTTCCTCAGCAAGGCTTTGGTCGTTCGCTCTGTCGCGGCTGGAAAGAAGAGCCGTGGGAGAGCTGGTGCCTCTTGGGCCTTGTTTTCCCGGGCTCCAAGTTCGCGCCCGGGGTTCACCTTGCTAAGCCGATCTAAGCAGACACAGTCACAACCCTGCAGCAGCGTGCGTGGCCTAGCATGACACTGTATGCCTATTACCATCTCCTGGCGTAGGTAAGGCTTTGCCTTTTGCTCCGGTGCTCGGGCAGACTCGGGGTCAAGGCCAGTGCCTTCACCACAGGAGAGAAGAGGCGACAGGATCCCTGCACAGGGCCCGAGTACTGGGATGGGGAACGGTGGGGACTGTCTCCACTCTTTCCCCGGCACACCCCCGGCCACCCACAATGCTGCCATATCTTGGTGGAAGACGGCATCTGACTGCACGTTTCTCCATGGGGTTGTTTCTGCGAGTTCCGGGTATGGCACCTGGTGGCAAGCCCAAGTCTGCCCTTGGGACAGGTGGCCAAAGAGATGCTTTCCCCTTGGGACAAGAGGCACAGGACAGGCCTGCCTTCTGCCCAGACTCCTTCCTCAGAGTGGAGCACGCACCCATGCCCTTGTCTTCCCCTCATGTCTCCTTAGCAGCCAGGCTTCAATCTCTCCGCACAGGGAGTAAAGGACACTTGTCTTCTCATGGCCTGCTGTTCGTGCCTCGGCAGGCTATTCTGACTCCCGAGCGTTTCTAGACCCAAGGCCAAGGGATCCTTCTCTTCCCTGGGGCGGCGTGCTGTGCCTTCCCCAAAATTGCTCCTGGGGAGCGCGGTGACAGACGTGTGCAACCATGCTTCTCTCTCAGGCAGAGGGGATGCTAGGGCAAAGAGGATTTCGCTCCATGCGGGTATCTTCCACCATGTTGCCGAGACTCGCTCAGGCAAGCAGCAGCAGCATCCCCAAACCCAACTCTGATTTCCCAACGAATGCTGTGCTTTCCTAAGGGAGAGGCCCAGGCAAAGAGGCTTTCGCTGTATGCGGGTTTCTCCCACCGCAAGACTGGGCTCAGGGAAACAGCAGCAGCCCGCACAACATTTCTCAGCGAATGCTGTGCTTTCGCAGAGGCTTTGGTTTGGAGCGAACAGCACTTCGCCGCTGCTTCCTCAGCAAAGCTTCAGTCGAGTCATGGAAGAAGAGCTGCGGGAGAGCTGTTGCCTCTTGGGCCTTGCTTTCCCTGGCTCCATGTTCGCGCCCGGATTTCACTTTGCTAAGCCGAACTAGGCAGACACAGTCACAACCCTGCAGCAGCGTGCGTGGCCTAGCATGGCACTCTATTCCTAATTCCATCTCCTGCTCTGGTAAGGCTTTGCCTTTTGATCCGGTGCTCGGGCAGACTCGGGGTCAAGGCCAGTGCCTTCACCACAGGAGAGAGGAGGCAACAGGATCCCTGCACACGGCCCGGGCACTGGGATGGGGAACTGTGGGGGACTGTCTCCACTCCTTCCCCGCCACACCCCCTGTCACCCACAATGCTGCCACATCTTGGTGGAATTTGGCATCTGACTGACCGTTTCTCCATGGGGTTGTTTCTGCAAGTTCCAGGTACGGCACCTGGTGGCAAGCCCAAGTCTGCCCTTGGGACAAGTGGCCAAGGAGATGCTGTCCCCATGGTAACAGAGGCACAGGACAGGCCTGCCTTCTGCCCAGACTCCTTAGAGTGGAGCACGCGCCCCTGCCCTAGTCGTCCCCTCATGTCTCCTTAGCAGCCAGGCTTCCATCTCTCCGCACAGGGAGCGGGTGACACATGTCTGGCCACCGGCCTGCATTTCGTGCCGCGGCAGGCTATCCTGTTCCCGAGCGTTTCCCGACCCCAAGGCCAAGGGATCCTTCTCTTCCCCGGGGGCGGCGTGCTGTGCCTTCCCCACACTTGCTCCTGGGGAGCGTGGTGACAGACGTGAGCAACCATGCTTCTCTCTCAGGCAGAAAGGATGCTAGGGCAAAGAGGATTTCGCTCCATGCGGGTGTCTTCCAACATGCTGCGGAGACTCGCTTAGGCAAGCAGCAGCAGCATCCCCAAACCCAACTTTGATTTCCCAACGAATGCTGTGCTTTCCAAGGGGAGATGCCAAGGCAAAGGGGCTTTCGCTGTATGCGGGTTTCTCCCACCGCGAGACTGGGCTCAGGCACGCAGCAGCAGCCCCCAAAACATTTCTCGGGGAATGCTGTCCTTTCGCAGAGGCTTTGGTTTGGAGCAAACAGCCCTTCGCCACTGCTTCCTCAGCAAGGCTTCTGTCGCGTCAGGGAAGAAGAGCTGCGGGAGAGCTGGTGCCTCTTGGGCCTTGCTTTCCCTGGCTCCATGTTCGCGTCCTGGGTTCACCCTGCCAGGCCGAACTACGCAGACACAGTCACAACCGTGCAGTAGCGCGCTTAGCCTAGGATGGCACTCCATGCACACTACCATCTCCCGGTGTAGGCATCGCTTGGCCTTTTACTCTGGCGCTCAGGCCGACTCGCGGACTAGGCCTGTGCTTTCCCCACAGGAAAGGAGAGGTGACAGGATCCCTGCACACCGCCCGTGCACTGAATAGGGAGCTTTGGGGGACTGTCACCACTCCTTCCCTTTAAAACCCGGGCCTCCTCCAAGCTTCTACATCCCGGAGGAAGACGGCATCTGATGGCCAGGTCTTTCTGGGAGTTGTTTCTCGAGTTTAGGGTAGGCGCCTGGTGGCAAGCCCATGGCTCCAGCACGGTCAGGTGGCCAAGGAGCTGCTGTCTCCTTGGGCCCAAAGGCTCAGGACAGGCATGCTTTCTGCCCAGACTCCTTCCTCAGAGTGGAGCCTTTCCCCTGCCCTAATCTTCCCCTCGTGTCTCCTTAGCAGCCCGGCTTCCTTCGCTCTGCAGTGACAGATGTGTCCCTTTCCTTAAGGCTCTTTCCACAGGCACCACCGCGCTTCTCTCTCAGGCAGAGCAGAAGCCCAGGCAAAGAGAATTTCGCCCCATGCGGGTTTATTCCACCGTGCAGGGGAGACTAGCTCCGGCAAGCAGCAGGCAGCATCCCACAGACCCGACTCTGATTTCCCAGAGAATGCTGTGCTTTCCCAGAGGGGATGCCCCGGCCAAGAAGCTTTCGCTCTATGCGGGTTTTTCCCATTGTGCTGCGAATACTAGGCTAAGGCAAGCAACAAAAGCAGCCCACAGAACCGACTCTGATTTCCAAGCGACTGCTATGCTTTCGCAGAGGTTTTCAGCTTGGCCCAAACCGCACTTCGCTTCTGCTTCCTCAGCAAGGCTTTGGTCGTTCGCTCTGTCGCGGCTGGAAAGAAGAGCCGCGGGAGAGCTGGTGCCTCTTGGGCCTTGTTTTCCCGGGCTCCAAGTTCGCGCCCGAGATTCACCTTGCTAAGCCGATCTAAGCAGACACAGTCACAACCCTGCAGCAGCGTGCGTGGCCTAGCATGACACTCTATGGCTATTACCATCTCCTGGCGTAGGTAAGGCTTTGCCTTTTGCTCCGGTGCTCGGGCAGACTCGGGGTCAAGGCCAGTGCCTTCACCACAGGAGAGAGGAGGCAACAGGATCCCTGCACAAGGCCCGAGCACTGGGATGGGGAACAGTGGGGACTGTCTCCACTCTTTCCCCGGCACACCCCGGCCACCCACAATGCTGCCACATCTTGGTGGAAGACGGCATCTGACTGCACGTTTCTCCATGGGGTTGTTTCTGCGAGTTCCGGGTATGGCACCTGGTGGCAAGCCCAAGTCTGCCCTTGGGAGAGGTGGCCAAGGAGATGGTGTCCCCTTGGTAACAGAGGCACAGGACAGGCCTGCCTTCTGCCCAGACTCCTTAGAGTGGAGCACGCGCCCCTGCCCTAGTCGTCCCCTCATGTCTCCTTAGCAGCCAGGCTTCCATCTCTCCGCACAGGGAGCGGGTGACACATGTCTGGCCACCGGCCTGCATTTCGTGCCGCGGCAGGCTATCCTGTTCCCGAGCGTTTCCCGACCCCAAGGCCAAGGGATCCTTCTCTTCCCCGGGGGCGGCGTGCTGTGCCTTCCCCACACTTGCTCCTGGGGAGCGTGGTGACAGACGTGAGCAACCATGCTTCTCTCTCAGGCAGAAAGGATGCTAGGGCAAAGAGGATTTCGCTCCATGCGGGTATCTTCCAACATGCTGCGGAGACTCGCTTAGGCAAGCAGCAGCAGCATCCCCAAACCCAACTTTGATTTCCCAACGAATGCTGTGCTTTCCAAGGGGAGATGCCAAGGCAAAGGGGCTTTCGCTGTATGCGGGTTTCTCCCACCGCGAGACTGGGCTCAGGCACGCAGCAGCAGCCCCCAAAACATTTCTCGGGGAATGCTGTCCTTTCGCAGAGGCTTTGGTTTGGAGCAAACAGCCCTTCGCCACTGCTTCCTCAGCAAGGCTTCTGTCGCGTCAGGGAAGAAGAGCTGCGGGAGAGCTGGTGCCTCTTGGGCCTTGCTTTCCCTGGCTCCATGTTCGCGTCCTGGGTTCACCCTGCCAGGCCGAACTACGCAGACACAGTCACAACCGTGCAGTAGCGCGCTTAGCCTAGGATGGCACTCCATGCACACTACCATCTCCCGGTGTAGGCATCGCTTGGCCTTTTACTCTGGCGCTCAGGCCGACTCGCGGACTAGGCCTGTGCTTTCCCCACAGGAAAGGAGAGGTGACAGGTTCCCTGCACACCGCCCGTGCACTGAATAGGGAGCTTTGGGGGACTGTCACCACTCCTTCCCCTTAAAACCCGGGCCTCCTCCAAGCTTCTACATCCCGGAGGAAGACGGCATCTGATGGCCAGGTCTTTCTGGGAGTTGTTTCTCGAGTTTAGGGTAGGCGCCTGGTGGCAAGCCCATGGCTCCACCACGGTCATGTGGCCTAGGAGCTGCTGTCTCCTTGGGCCCAAAGGCTCAGGACAGGCATGCTTTCTGCCCAGACTCCTTCCTCAGAGTGGAGCCCTTTCCCCTGCCCTAATCTCCCCCTCGTGTCTCCTTAGCAGCCCGGCTTCCTTCGCTCTGCAGTGACAGATGTGTCCCTTTCCTTAAGGCTCTTTCCACAGGCACCACCGCGCTTCTCTCTCAGGCAGAGCGGAAGCCCAGGCAAAGAGGATTTCGCTCCATGCGTGTTTATTCCACCGTGCATTGGAGACTAGCTCCGGCAAGCAGCAGGAAGCATCCCACAGAACCGACTCTGATTTCCCAGCGACTGCTATGCTTTCGCAGAGGTTTTCAGCTTGGCGCAAACCGCACTTCGCTGCTGCTTCCTCAGCAAGGCTTTGGTCGTTCGCTCTGTCGCGGCAGGAAAGAAGAGCCGCGGGAGAGCTGGTGCCTCTTGGGCCTTGTTTTCCCGGGCTCCAAGTTCGCGCCCGGGGTTCACCTTGCTAAGCCGATCTAAGCAGACACAGTCACAACCCTGCAGCAGCGTGCGTGGCCTAGCATGACACTCTATGCCTATTACCATCTCCTGGCGTAGGTAAGGCTTTGCCTTTTGCTCCGGCGCTCGGGCAGACTCGGGGTCAAGGCCAGTGCCTTCACCACAGGAGAGAAGAGGCGACAGGATCCCTGCACAGGGCCCGAGCACTGGGATGGGGAACGGTGGGGACTGTCTCCACTCTTTCCCCGGCACACCCCCGGCCACCCACAATGCTGCCATATCTTGGTGGAAGACGGCATCTGACTGCACGTTTCTCCATGGTGTTGTTTCTGCGAGTTCCGGGTATGGCACCTGGTGGCAAGCCCAAGTCTGCCCTTGGGACAGGTGGCCAAAGAGATGCTTTCCCCTTGGGACAAGAGGCACAGGACAGGCCTGCCTTCTGCCCAGACTCCTTCCTCAGAGTGGAGCACGCACCCATGCCCTTGTCTTCCCCTCATGTCTCCTTAGCAGCCAGGCTTCTATCTCTCTGCACAGGGAGTAGAGGACACTTGTCTTCTCATGGCCTGCTGTTCGTGCCTCGGCAGGCTATTCTGACTCCCGAGCGTTTCTAGACCCAAGGCCAAGGGATCCTTCTCTTCCCTGGGGCGGCGTGCTGTGCCTTCCCCAAAATTGCTTTTGGGGAGCGCGGTGACAGACGTGTGCAACCATGCTATTCTCTCAGGCAGAGGGGATGCTAGGGCAAAGAGGATTTCGCTCCATGCGGGTATCTTCCACCATGTTGCCGAGACTCGCTCAGGCAAGCAGCAGCAGCATCCCCAAACCCAACTCTGATTTCCCAACGAATGCTGTGCTTTCCTAAGGGAGAGTCCCAGGCAAAGAGGCTTTCGCTGTATGCGGGTTTCTCCCACCGCAAGACTGGGCTCAGGGAAACAGCAGCAGCCCGCACAACATTTCTCAGCGAATGCTGTGCTTTCGCAGAGGCTTTGGTTTGGAGCGAACAGCACTTCGCCGCTGCTTCCTCAGCAAAGCTTCAGTCGAGTCATGGAAGAAGAGCTGCGGGAGAGCTGTTGCCTCTTGGGCCTTGCTTTCCCTGGCTCCATGTTCGCGCCCGGATTTCACTTTGCTAAGCCGAACTAGGCAGACACAGTCACAACCCTGCAGCAGCATGCGTGGCCTAGCATGGCACTCTATTCCTAATTCCATCTCCTGCTCTGGTAAGGCTTTGCCTTTTGATCCGGTGCTCGGGCAGACTCGGGGTCAAGGCCAGTGCCTTCACCACAGGAGAGAGGAGGCAACAGGATCCCTGCACACGGCCCGGGCACTGGGATGGGGAACTGTGGGGGACTGTCTCCACTCCTTCCCCGCCGCACCCCCTGTCACCCACAATGCTGCCACATCTTGGTGGAATTTGGCATCTGACTGACCGTTTCTCCATGGGGTTGTTTCTGCAAGTTCCAGGTACGGCACCTGGTGGCAAGCCCAAGTCTGCCCTGGGGACAAGTGGCCAAGGAGATGCTGTCCCCTTGGTAACAGAGGCACAGGACAGGCCTGCCTTCTGCCCAGACTCCTTAGAGTGGAGCACGCGCCCCTGCCCTAGTCGTCCCCTCATGTCTCCTTAGCAGCCAGGCTTCCATCTCTCCGCACAGGGAGCGGGTGACACATGTCTGGCCACCGGCCTGCATTTCGTGCCGCGGCAGGCTATCCTGTTCCCGAGCGTTTCCCGACCCCAAGGCCAAGGGATCCTTCTCTTCCCCGGGGGCGGCGTGCTGTGCCTTCCCCACACTTGCTCCTGGGGAGCGTGGTGACAGACGTGAGCAACCATGCTTCTCTCTCAGGCAGAAAGGATGCTAGGGCAAAGAGGATTTCGCTCCATGCGGGTGTCTTCCAACATGCTGCGGAGACTCGCTTAGGCAAGCAGCAGCAGCATCCCCAAACCCAACTCTGATTTCCCAACGAATGCTGTGCTTTCCAAGGGGAGATGCCAAGGCAAAGGGGCTTTCGCTGTATGCGGGTTTCTCCCATGGCGAGACTGGGCTCAGGCACGCAGCAGCAGCCCCCAAAACATTTCTCGGGGAATGCTGTCCTTTCGCAGAGGCTTTGATTTGGAGCAAACAGCACTTCGCCACTGCTTCCTCAGCAAGGCTTCTGTCGCATCAGGGAAGAAGAGCTGCGGGAGAGCTGGTGCCTCTTGGGCCTTGCTTTCCCTGGCTCCATGTTCGCGTCCTGGGTTCACCCTGCCAGGCCGAACTACGCAGACACAGTCACAACCGTGCAGTAGCGCGCTTAGCCTAGGATGGCACTCCATGCACACTACCATCTCCCGGTGTAGGCATCGCTTGGCCTTTTACTCTGGCGCTCAGGCCGACTCGCGGACTAGGCCTGTGCTTTCCCCACAGGAAAGGAGAGGTGACAGGATCCCTGCACACCGCCCGTGCACTGAATAGGGAGCTTTGGGGGACTGTCACCACTCCTTCCCCTTAAAACCCGGGCCTCCTCCAAGCTTCTACATCCCGGAGGAAGACGGCATCTGATGGCCAGGTCTTTCTGGGAGTTGTTTCTCGAGTTTAGGGTAGGCGCCTGGTGGCAAGCCCATGGCTCCACCACGGTCATGTGGCCTAGGAGCTGCTGTCTCCTTGGGCTCAAAGGCTCAGGACAGGCATGCTTTCTGCCCAGACTCCTTCCTCAGAGTGGAGCCCTTTCCCCTGCCTTAATCTCCCCCTCGTGTCTCCTTAGCAGCCCGGCTTCCTTCGCTCTGCAGTGACAGATGTGTCCCTTTCCTTAAGGCTCTTTCCACAGGCACCACCGCGCTTCTCTCTCAGGCAGAGCGGAAGCCCAGGCAAAGAGGATTTCGCTCCATGCGGGTTTATTCCACCGTGCAGTGGAGACTAGCTCCGGCAAGCAGCAGGCAGCATCCCACAGAACCGACTCTGATTTCCCAGCGACTGCTATGCTTTCGCAGAGGTTTTCAGCTTGGCGCAAACCGCACTTCGCTGCTGCTTCCTCAGCAAGGCTTTGGTCGTTCGCTCTGTCGCGGCTGGAAAGAAGAGCCGCGGGAGAGCTGGTGCCTCTTGGGCCTTGTTTTCCCGGGCTCCAAGTTCGCGCCCGGGGTTCACCTTGCTAAGCCGATCTAAGCAGACACAGTCACAACCCTGCAGCAGCGTGCGTGGCCTAGCATGACACTCTATGCCTATTACCATCTCCTGGCGTAGGTAAGGCTTTGCCTTTTGCTCCGGCGCTCGGGCAGACTCGGGGTCAAGGCCAGTGCCTTCACCACAGGAGAGAAGAGGCGACAGGATCCCTGCACAGGGCCCGAGTACTGGGATGGGGAACGGTGGGGACTGTCTCCACTCTTTCCCCGGCACACCCCCGGCCACCCACAATGCTGCCATATCTTGGTGGAAGACGGCATCTGACTGCACGTTTCTCCATGGGGTTGTTTCTGCGAGTTCCGGGTATGGCACCTGGTGGCAAGCCCAAGTCTGCCCTTGGGACAGGTGGCCAAAGAGATGCTTTCCCCTTGGGACAAGAGGCACAGGACAGGCCTGCCTTCTGCCCAGACTCCTTCCTCAGAGTGGAGCACGCACCCATGCCCTTGTCTTCCCCTCATGTCTCCTTAGCAGCCAGGCTTCAATCTCTCCGCACAGGGAGTAAAGTACACTTGTCTTCTCATGGCCTGCTGTTCGTGCCTCGGCAGGCTATTCTGACTCCCGAGCGTTTCTAGACCCAAGGCCAAGGGATCCTTCTCTTCCCTGGGGCGGCGTGCTGTGCCTTCCCCAAAATTGCTCCTGGGGAGCGCGGTGACAGACGTGTGCAACCATGCTTCTCTCTCAGGCAGAGGGGATGCTAGGGCAAAGAGGATTTCGCTCCATGCGGGTATCTTCCACCATGTTGCCGAGACTCGCTCAGGCAAGCAGCAGCAGCATCCCCAAACCCAACTCTGATTTCCCAACGAATGCTGTGCTTTCCTAAGGGAGAGGCCCAGGCAAAGAGGCTTTCGCTGTATGCGGGTTTCTCCCACCGCAAGACTGGGCTCAGGGAAACAGCAGCAGCCCGCACAACATTTCTCAGCGAATGCTGTGCTTTCGCAGAGGCTTTGGTTTGGAGCGAACAGCACTTCGCCGCTGCTTCCTCAGCAAAGCTTCAGTCGAGTCATGGAAGAAGAGCTGCGGGAGAGCTGTTGCCTCTTGGGCCTTGCTTTCCCTGGCTCCATGTTCGCGCCCGGATTTCACTTTGCTAAGCCGAACTAGGCAGACACAGTCACAACCCTGCAGCAGCGTGCGTGGCCTAGCATGGCACTCTATTCCTAATTCCATCTCCTACTCTGGTAAGGCTTTGCCTTTTGATCCGGTGCTCGGGCAGACTCGGGGTCAAGGCCAGGGCCTTCACCACAGGAGAGAGGAGGCAACAGGATCCCTGCACACGGCCCGGGCACTGGGATGGGGAACTGTGGGGGACTGTCTCCACTCCTTCCCCGCCGCACCCCCTGTCACCCACAATGCTGCCACATCTTGGTGGAATTTGGCATCTGACTGACCGTTTCTCCATGGGGTTGTTTCTGCAAGTTCCAGGTACGGCACCTGGTGGCAAGCCCAAGTCTGCCCTTGGGACAAGTGGCCAAGGAGATGCTGTCCCCATGGTAACAGAGGCACAGGACAGGCCTGCCTTCTGCCCAGACTCCTTAGAGTGGAGCACGCGCCCCTGCCCTAGTCGTCCACTCATGTCTCCTTAGCAGCCAGGCTTCCATCTCTCCGCACAGGGAGCAGGTGACACATGTCTGGCCACCGGCCTGCATTTCGTGCCGCGGCAGGCTATCCTGTTCCCGAGCGTTTCCCGACCCCAAGGCCAAGGGATCCTTCTCTTCCCCGGGGGCGGCGTGCTGTGCCTTCCCCACACTTGCTCCTGGGGAGCGTGGTGACAGACGTGAGCAACCATGCTTCTCTCTCAGGCAGAAAGGATGCTAGGGCAAAGAGGATTTCGCTCCATGCGGGTGTCTTCCAACATGCTGCGGAGACTCGCTTAGGCAAGCAGCAGCAGCATCCCCAAACCCAACTTTGATTTCCCAACGAATGCTGTGCTTTCCAAGGGGAGATGCCAAGGCAAAGGGGCTTTCGCTGTATGCGGGTTTCTCCCACCGCGAGACTGGGCTCAGGCACGCAGCAGCAGCCCCCAAAACATTTCTCGGGGAATGCTGTCCTTTCGCAGAGGCTTTGGTTTGGAGCAAACAGCCCTTCACCACTGCTTCCTCAGCAAGGCTTCTGTCGCGTCAGGGAAGAAGAGCTGCGGGAGAGCTGGTGCCTCTTGGGCCTTGCTTTCCCTGGCTCCATGTTCGCGTCCTGGGTTCACCCTGCCAGGCCGAACTACGCAGACACAGTCACAACCGTGCAGTAGCGCGCTTAGCCTAGGATGGCACTCCATGCACACTACCATCTCCCGGTGTAGGCATCGCTTGGCCTTTTACTCTGGCGCTCAGGCCGACTCGCGGACTAGGCCTGTGCTTTCCCCACAGGAAAGGAGAGGTGACAGGATCCCTGCACACCGCCCGTGCACTGAATAGGGAGCTTTGGGGGACTGTCACCACTCCTTCCCTTTAAAACCCGGGCCTCCTCCAAGCTTCTACATCCCGGAGGAAGACGGCATCTGATGGCCAGGTCTTTCTGGGAGTTGTTTCTCGAGTTTAGGGTAGGCGCCTGGTGGCAAGCCCATGGCTCCAGCACGGTCAGGTGGCCAAGGAGCTGCTGTCTCCTTGGGCCCAAAGGCTCAGGACAGGCATGCTTTCTGCCCAGACTCCTTCCTCAGAGTGGAGCCTTTCCCCTGCCCTAATCTTCCCCTCGTGTCTCCTTAGCAGCCCGGCTTCCTTCGCTCTGCAGTGACAGATGTGTCCCTTTCCTTAAGGCTCTTTCCACAGGCACCACCGCGCTTCTCTCTCAGGCAGAGCAGAAGCCCAGGCAAAGAGAATTTCGCCCCATGCGGGTTTATTCCACCGTGCAGGGGAGACTAGCTCCGGCAAGCAGCAGGCAGCATCCCACAGACCCGACTCTGATTTCCCAGAGAATGCTGTGCTTTCCCAGAGGGGATGCCCCGGCCAAGAAGCTTTCGCTCTATGCGGGTTTTTCCCATTGTGCTGCGAATACTAGGCTAAGGCAAGCAACAAAAGCAGCCCACAGAACCGACTCTGATTTCCAAGCGACTGCTATGCTTTCGCAGAGGTTTTCAGCTTGGCGCAAACCGCACTTCGCTTCTGCTTCCTCAGCAAGGCTTTGGTCGTTCGCTCTGTCGCGGCTGGAAAGAAGAGCCGCGGGAGAGCTGGTGCCTCTTGGGCCTTGTTTTCCCGGGCTCCAAGTTCGCGCCCGAGATTCACCTTGCTAAGCCGATCTAAGCAGACACAGTCACAACCCTGCAGCAGCGTGCGTGGCCTAGCATGACACTCTATGGCTATTACCATCTCCTGGCGTAGGTAAGGCTTTGCCTTTTGCTCCGGTGCTCGGGCAGACTCGGGGTCAAGGCCAGTGCCTTCACCACAGGAGAGAGGAGGCAACAGGATCCCTGCACAAGGCCCGAGCACTGGGATGGGGAACAGTGGGGACTGTCTCCACTCTTTCCCCGGCACACCCCGGCCACCCACAATGCTGCCACATCTTGGTGGAAGACGGCATCTGACTGCACGTTTCTCCATGGGGTTGTTTCTGCGAGTTCCGGGTATGGCACCTGGTGGCAAGCCCAAGTCTGCCCTTGGGAGAGGTGGCCAAGGAGATGGTGTCCCCTTGGTAACAGAGGCACAGGACAGGCCTGCCTTCTGCCCAGACTCCTTAGAGTGGAGCACGCGCCCCTGCCCTAGTCGTCCCCTCATGTCTCCTTAGCAGCCAGGCTTCCATCTCTCCGCACAGGGAGCGGGTGACACATGTCTGGCCACCGGCCTGCATTTCGAGCCGCGGCAGGCTATCCTGTTCCCGAGCGTTTCCCGACCCCAAGGCCAAGGGATCCTTCTCTTCCCCGGGGGCGGCGTGCTGTGCCTTCCCCACACTTGCTCCTGGGGAGCGTGGTGACAGACGTGAGCAACCATGCTTCTCTCTCAGGCAGAAAGGATGCTAGGGCAAAGAGGATTTCGCTCCATGCGGGTGTCTTCCAACATGCTGCGGAGACTCGCTTAGGCAAGCAGCAGCAGCATCCCCAAACCCAACTTTGATTTCCCAACGAATGCTGTGCTTTCCAAGGGGAGATGCCAAGGCAAAGGGGCTTTCGCTGTATGCGGGTTTCTCCCACCGCGAGACTGGGCTCAGGCACGCAGCAGCAGCCCCCAAAACATTTCTCGGGGAATGCTGTCCTTTCGCAGAGGCTTTGGTTTGGAGCAAACAGCCCTTCGCCACTGCTTCCTCAGCAAGGCTTCTGTCGCGTCAGGGAAGAAGAGCTGCGGGAGAGCTGGTGCCTCTTGGGCCTTGCTTTCCCTGGCTCCATGTTCGCGTCCTGGGTTCACCCTGCCAGGCCGAACTACGCAGACACAGTCACAACCGTGCAGTAGCGCGCTTAGCCTAGGATGGCACTCCATGCACACTACCATCTCCCGGTGTAGGCATCGCTTGGCCTTTTACTCTGGCGCTCAGGCCGACTCGCGGACTAGGCCTGTGCTTTCCCCACAGGAAAGGAGAGGTGACAGGTTCCCTGCACACCGCCCGTGCACTGAATAGGGAGCTTTGGGGGACTGTCACCACTCCTTCCCCTTAAAACCCGGGCCTCCTCCAAGCTTCTACATCCCGGAGGAAGACGGCATCTGATGGCCAGGTCTTTCTGGGAGTTGTTTCTCGAGTTTAGGGTAGGCGCCTGGTGGCAAGCCCATGGCTCCACCACGGTCATGTGGCCTAGGAGCTGCTGTCTCCTTGGGCCCAAAGGCTCAGGACAGGCATGCTTTCTGCCCAGACTCCTTCCTCAGAGTGGAGCCCTTTCCCCTGCCCTAATCTCCCCCTCGTGTCTCCTTAGCAGCCCGGCTTCCTTCGCTCTGCAGTGACAGATGTGTCCCTTTCCTTAAGGCTCTTTCCACAGGCACCACCGCGCTTCTCTCTCAGGCAGAGCGGAAGCCCAGGCAAAGAGGATTTCGCTCCATGCGGGTTTATTCCACCGTGCAGTGGAGACTAGCTCCGGCAAGCAGCAGGCAGCATCCCACAGAACCGACTCTGATTTCCCAGCGACTGCTATGCTTTCGCAGAGGTTTTCAGCTTGGCGCAAACCGCACTTCGCTGCTGCTTCCTCAGCAAGGCTTTGGTCGTTCGCTCTGTCGCGGCAGGAAAGAAGAGCCGCGGGAGAGCTGGTGCCTCTTGGGCCTTGTTTTCCCGCGCTCCAAGTTCGCGCCCGGGGTTCACCTTGCTAAGCCGATCTAAGCAGACACAGTCACAACCCTGCAGCAGCGTGCGTGGCCTAGCATGACACTCTATGCCTATTACCATCTCCTGGCGTAGGTAAGGCTTTGCCTTTTGCTCCGGCGCTCGGGCAGACTCGGGGTCAAGGCCAGTGCCTTCACCACAGGAGAGAAGAGGCGACAGGATCCCTGCACAGGGCCCGAGCACTGGGATGGGGAACGGTGGGGACTGTCTCCACTCTTTCCCCGGCACACCCCCGGCCACCCACAATGCTGCCATATCTTGGTGGAAGACGGCATCTGACTGCACGTTTCTCCATGGTGTTGTTTCTGCGAGTTCCGGGTATGGCACCTGGTGGCAAGCCCAAGTCTGCCCTTGGGACAGGTGGCCAAAGAGATGCTTTCCCCTTGGGACAAGAGGCACAGGACAGGCCTGCCTTCTGCCCAGACTCCTTCCTCAGAGTGGAGCACGCACCCATGCCCTTGTCTTCCCCTCATGTCTCCTTAGCAGCCAGGCTTCTATCTCTCCGCACAGGGAGTAGAGGACACTTGTCTTCTCATGGCCTGCTGTTCGTGCCTCGGCAGGCTATTCTGACTCCCGAGCGTTTCTAGACCCAAGGCCAAGGGATCCTTCTCTTCCCTGGGGCGGCGTGCTGTGCCTTCCCCAAAATTGCTTTTGGGGAGCGCGGTGACAGACGTGTGCAACCATGCTTCTCTCTCAGGCAGAGGGGATGCTAGGGCAAAGAGGATTTCGCTCCATGCGGGTATCTTCCACCATGTTGCCGAGACTCGCTCAGGCAAGCAGCAGCAGCATCCCCAAACCCAACTCTGATTTCCCAACGAATGCTGTGCTTTCCTAAGGGAGAGTCCCAGGCAAAGAGGCTTTCGCTGTATGCGGGTTTCTCCCACCGCAAGACTGGGCTCAGGGAAGCAGCAGCAGCCCGCACAACATTTCTCAGCGAATGCTGTGCTTTCGCAGAGGCTTTGGTTTGGAGCGAACAGCACTTCGCCGCTGCTTCCTCAGCAAAGCTTCAGTCGAGTCATGGAAGAAGAGCTGCGGGAGAGCTGTTGCCTCTTGGGCCTTGCTTTCCCTGGCTCCATGTTCGCGCCCGGATTTCACTTTGCTAAGCCGAACTAGGCAGACACAGTCACAACCCTGCAGCAGCGTGCGTGGCCTAGCATGGCACTCTATTCCTAATTCCATCTCCTGCTCTGGTAAGGCTTTGCCTTTTGATCCGGTGCTCGGGCAGACTCGGGGTCAAGGCCAGTGCCTTCACCACAGGAGAGAGGAGGCAACAGGATCCCTGCACACGGCCCGGGCACTGGGATGGGGAACTGTGGGGGACTGTCTCCACTCCTTCCCCGCCGCACCCCCTGTCACCCACAATGCTGCCACATCTTGGTGGAAGATGGCATCTGACTGACCGTTTCTCCATGGGGTTGTTTCTGCAAGTTCCAGGTATGGCACCTGGTGGCAAGCCCAAGTCTGCCCTTGGGACAGGTGGCCAAGGAGATGCTGTCCCCTTGGTAACAGAGGCACAGGACAGGCCTGCCTTCTGCCCAGACTCCTTAGAGTGGAGCACACGCCCCTGCCCTAGTCGTCCCCTCATGTCTCCTTAGCAGCCAGGCTTCCATCTCTCCGCACAGGGAGTGGGTGACACATGTCTGGCCACCGGCCTGCATTTCGTGCCGCGGCAGGCTATCCTGTTCCCGAGCGTTTCCCGACCCCAAGGCTAAGGGATCCTTCTCTTCCTCGGGGGCGGCGTGCTGTGCCTTCCCCACACTTGCTCCTGGGAAGCGTGGTGACAGACTTGAGCAACCATGCTTCTCTCTCAGGCAGAAAGGATGCTAGGGCAAAGAGGATTTCGCTCCATGCGGGTATCTTCCAACATGCTGCGGAGACTCGCTTAGGCAAGCAGCAGCAGCATCCCCAAACCCAACTCTGATTTCCCAACGAATGCTGTGCTTTCCAAGGGGAGATGCCAAGGCAAAGGGGCTTTCGCTGTATGCGGGTTTCTCCCACCGCGAGATGGGGCTCAGGCACGCAGCAGCAGCCCCCAAAACATTTCTCGGGGAATGCTGTCCTTTGTCAGAGGCTTTGGTTTGGAGCAAACAGCCCTTCGCCACTGCTTCCTCAGCAAGGCTTCTGTCGCGTCAGGGAAGAAGAGCTGCGGGAGAGCTGTTGCCTCTTGGGCCTTGCTTTCCCTGGCTCCATGTTCGCGTCCTGGGTTCACCCTGCCAGGCCGAACTACGCAGACACAGTCGCAACCTTGCAGTAGCGCGCTTAGCCTAGGATGGCACTCCATGCACACTACCATCTCCCGGTGTAGGCATCGCTTGGCCTTTTACTCTGGCGCTCAGGCCGACTCGCGGACTAGGCCTGTGCTTTCCCCACAGGAAAGGAGAGGTGACAGGATCCCTGCACACCGCCCGTGCACTGAATAGGGAGCTTTGGGGGACTGTCACCACTCCTTCCCCTTAAAATTCGGGCCTCCACCAAGCTTCTACATCCCGGAGGAAGACGGCATCTGATGGCCAGGTCTTTCTGGGAGTTGTTTCTCGAGTTTAGGGTAGGCGCCTGGTGGCAAGCCCATGGCTCCACCACGGTCAGGTGGCCAAGGAGCTGCTGTCTTCTTGGGCCCAAAGGCTCAGGACAGGCAAGCTCTCTGCCCAGACTCCTTCCTCAGAGTGGAGCCCTTTCCCCTGCCCTAATCTCCCCCTCGTGTCTCCTTAGCAGCCCGGCTTCCTTCGCTCTGCAGTGACAGATGTGTCCCTTTCCTTAAGTCTCTTTCCACAGGCACCACCGCGCTTCTCTCTCAGGCAGAGCAGAAGCCCAGGCAAAGAGGATTTCGCTCCATGCGGGTTTATTCCACCGTGCAGTGGAGACTAGCTCCGGCAAGCAGCAGGCAGCATCCCACAGAACCGACTCTGATTTCCCAGCGACTGCTATGCTTTCGCAGAGGTTTTCAGCTTGGCGCAAACCGCACTTCGCTGCTGCTTCCTCAGCAAGGCGTTGGTCGTTTGCTCTGTCGCGGCTGGAAAGAAGAGCCGCGGGAGAGCTGGTGCCTCTTGGGCCTTGTTTCCCCGGGCTCCAAGTTCGTGCCCGGGGTTCACCTTGCTAAGCCGATTAAAGCAGACACAGTCACAACCCTGCAGCAGCGTGCGTGGCCTAGCATGACACTCTATGCCTGTTACCATCTCCTGGCGTAGGTAAGGCTTTGACTTTTGCTCCGGCGCTCAGGCAGACTCGGGGTCAAGTCCAGTGCCTTCACCACAGGAGAGAAGAGGCGACAGGATCCCTGCACAGGGCCCGAGCACTGGGATGGGGAACGGTGGGGACTGTCTCCACTCTTTCCCCGGCACACCCCCGGCCACCCACAATGCTGCCATATCTTGGTGGAAGATGGCATCTGACTGCACGTTTCTCCATGGGGTTGTTTCTGCGAGTTCCGGGTATGGCACCTGGTTGGCAAGCCCAAGTCTGCCCTTGGGACAGTTGGCCAAAGAGATGCTTTCCCCTTGGGACAAGAGGCACAGGACAGGCCTGCCTTCTGCCCAGACTCCTTCCTCAGAGTGGAGCACGCACCCATGCCCTTGTCTTCGCCTCATGTCTCCTTAGAAGCCAGGCTTCAATCTCTCCCCACTGGGAGGAGAGGACACTTGTCTTCTCATGGCCTGCTGTTCATGCCTCGGCAGGCTATTCTGCTTCCCGAGCGTTTCCCGACCCCAAGGCCAAGGGATCCTTCTCTTCCCCGGGGGCGGTGTGCTGTGCCTTTCCCACACTTGCTCCTGGGGAGCGTGGTGACAGACGTGAGAACCATGCTTCTCTCTCAGGCAGAAAGGATGCTAGGGAAAATAGGATTTCGCTCCATGCGGGTATCTTCCAACATGCTGCGGAGACTCGCTTAGGCAAGCAGCAGCAGCATCCCCAAACCCAACTCTGATTTCCCAACGAATGCTGTGCTTTCCAAGGGGAGATGCTCAGGCAAAGGGGATTTCGCTGTATGCGGGTTTCTCCCACCGCGAGACTGGGCTCAGGCACGCAGCAGCAGCCCCCAAAACATTTCTCGGGGAATGCTGTCCTTTCGCAGAGGCTTTGGTTTGGAGCAAACAGCCCTTCGCCACTGCTTCCTCAGCAAGGCTAAGCAGACACAGTCACAACCGTGCAGTAGCGCGCTTAGCCTAGGATGGCACTCCATGCACACTACCATCTCCCGGTGTAGGCATCGCTTGGCCTTTTACTCTGGCGCTCAGGCCGACTCGCGGACTAGGCCTGTGCTTTCCCGACAGGAAAGGAGAGGTGACAGGATCCCTGCACACCGCCCGTACACTGAATAGGGAGCTTTGGGGGACTGTCACCACTCCTTCCCCTTAAAACCCGGGCCTCCTCCAAGCTTCTACATCCCGGAGGAAGACGGCATCTGATGGCCAGGTCTTTCTGGGAGTTGTTTCTCGAGTTTAGGGTAGGCGCCTGGTGGCAAGCCCATGGCTCCACCACGGTCATGTGGCCTAGGAGCTGCTGTCTCCTTGGGCCCAAAGGCTCAGGACAGGCATGCTTTCTGCCCAGACTCCTTCCTCAGAGTGGAGCCCTTTCCCCTGCCCTAATCTTCCCCTCGTGTCTCCTTAGCAGCCCGGCTTCCTTCGCTCTGCAGTGACAGATGCGTCCCTTTCCTTAAGGCTCTTTCCACAGGCACCACCGCGCTTCTCTCTCAGGCAGAGCGGAAGCCCAGGCAAAGAGGATTTCACTCCATGCAGGTTTATTCCACCATGCAGTGGAGACTAGCTCCGGCAAGCAGCAGGCAGCATCCCACAGAACCGACTCTGATTTCCCAGCGACTGCTATGCTTTCGCAGAGGTTTTCAGCTTGGCGCAAACCGCACTTCGCTGCTGCTTCCTCAGCAAGGCTTTGGTCGTTTGCTCTGTCGCGGCAGGAAAGAAGAGCCGCGGGAGAGCTGGTGCCTCTTCGGCCTTGTTTTCCAGGGCTCCAAGTTCGCGCCCGGGGTTCACCTTGCTAAGCCGATCTAAGCAGACACAGTCACAACCCTGCAGCAGCGTGCGTGGCCTAGCATGACACTCTATGCCTATTACCATCTCCTGGCGTAGGTAAGGCTTTGCCTTTTGCTCCGGCGCTCGGGTAGACTTGGGGTCAAGGCCAGTGCCTTCACCACAGGAGAGAAGAGGCGACAGGATCCCTGCACAGGGCCCGAGCACTGGGATGGGGAACGGTGGGGACTGTCTCCACTCTTTCCCCGGCACACCTCGGCCACCCACAATGCTGCCATATCTTGGTGGAAGACGGCATCTGACTGCACGTTTCTCCATGGGGTTGTTTCTGCGAGTTCCGGGTATGGCACCTGGTGGCAAGCCCAAGTCTGCCCTTGGGACAGGTGGCCAAGGAGATGCTTTCCCCTTGGGACCAGAGGCACAGGACAGGCCTGCCTTCTGCCCAGACTCCTTCCTCAGAGTGGAGCATGCACCCTTGCCCTTGTCGTCCCCTCATGTCTCCTTAGAAGCCAGGCTTCAATCTCTCCGCACAGGGAGTAGAGGACACTTGTCTTCTCATGGCCTGCTGTTCGTGCCTCGGCAGGCTATTCTGACTCCCGAGCGTTTCTAGACCCAAGGCCAAGGGATCCTTCTCTTCCCTGGGGCGGCGTGCTGTGCCTTCCCCAAAATTGCTCCTGGGGAGCGCGGTAACAGACGTGTGCAACCATGCTTCTCTCTCAGGCAGAGGGGATGCTAGGGCAAAGAGGATTTCGCTCCATGCGGGTATCTTCCACCATGTTGCCGAGACTCGCTCAGGCAAGCAGCAGCAGCATCCCCAAACCCAACTCTGATTTCCCAACGAATGCTGTGCTTTCCTAAGGGAGAGGCCCAGGCAAAGAGGCTTTCGCTGTATGCGGGTTTCTCCCACCAAGACTGGGCTCAGGGAAACAGCAGCAGCCCGCACAACATTTCTCAGCGAATGCTGTGCTTTCGCAGAGGCTTTGGTTTGGAGCGAACAGCACTTCGCCGCTGCTTCCTCAGCAAAGCTTCAGTCGAGTCAGGGAAGAAGAGCTGCGGGAGAGCTGTTGCCTCTTGGGCCTTGCTATCCCTGGCTCCATGTTCGCGCCCGGATTTCACTTTGCTAAGCCGAACTAGGCAGACACAGTCACAACCCTGCAGCAGCGTGCGTGGCCTAGCATGGCACTCTATTCCTAATTCCATCTCCTGCTCTGGTAAGGCTTTGCCTTTTGATCCGGTGCTCGGGCAGACTCGGGGTCAAGGCCAGTGCCTTCACCACAGGAGAGAGGAGGATACAGGATCCCTGCACACGGCCCGGGCACTGGGATGGGGAACTGTGGGGGACTGTCTCCACTCCTTCCTCGCCGCACCCCCTGTCACCCACAATGCTGCCACATCTTGGTGGAAGATGGCATCTGACTGACCGTTTCTCCATGGGGTTGTTTCTGCAAGTTCCCGGTATGGCACCTGGTGGCAAGCCCAAGTCTGCCCTTGGGACAGGTGGCCAAGGAGATGCTGTCCCCTTGGCAACAGAGGCACAGGACAGGCCTGCCTTCTGCCCAGACTCCTTAGAGTGGAGCACGCGCCCCTGCCCTAGTCGTCCCCTCATGTCTCCTTAGCAGAGCGGGTGACACATGTCTGGCCACCGGCCTGCATTTCGAGCCGCGGCAGGCTATCCTGTTCCCGAGCGTTTCCCGACCCCAAGGCCAAGGGATCCTTCTCTTCCTCGGGGGCGGTGTGCTGTGCCTTCCCCACACTTGCTCCTGGGGAGCGTGGTTACAGACGTGAGCAACCATGCTTCCTCTCAAGCAGAAAGGATGCTAGGGCGAGAGGATTTCGCTCCATGCGGGTATCTTCCAACATGCTTCGGAGACTCGCTTAGGCAAGAAGCAGCAGCATCCCCAAACCCAACTCTGATTTCCCAACGAATGCTGTGCTTTCCAAGGGGAGATGCCCAGGCAAAGGGCTTTCGCTGTATGCGGGTTTCTCCCACGGCGAGAGTGGGCTCAGGCACGCAGCAGCAGCCCCCAAAACATTTCTCGGGGAATGCTGTCCTTTAGCAGAGGCTTTGGTTTGGAGCAAACAGCCCTTCGCCACTGCTTCCTCAGCAAGGCTTCTGTCGCGTCTGGGAAGAAGAGCTGCGGGAGAGCTGATGCCTCTTGGGCCTTGCTTTCCCTGGCTCCATGTTCGCGTCCTGGGTTCACCCTGCCAGGCCGAACTACGCAGACACAGTCACAACCGTGCTTTAGCGCGCTTAGCCTAGGATGGCACTCCATGCACACTACCATCTCCCGGTGTAGGCATCGCTTGGCCTTTTACTCTGGCGCTCAGGCCGACTCGCGGACTAGGCCTGTGCTTTCCCCACAGGAAAGGAGAGGTGACAGGATCCCTGCACACCGCCCATGCACTGAATAGGGAGCTTTGGGGGACTGTCACCACTCCTTCCCCTTAAAACCCGGGCCTCCTCCAAGCTTCTACATCCCGGAGGAAGACGGCATCTGATGGCCAGGTCTTTCTGGGAGTTGTTTCTCGAGTTTAGGGTAGGCGCCTGGTGGCAAGCCCATGGCTCCACCACGGTCAGGTGGCCAAGGAGCTGCTGTCTCCTTGGGCCCAAAGGCTCAGGACAGGCAAGCTTTCTGCCCAGACTCCTTCCTCAGAGTGGAGCCCTTTCCCCTGCCCTAATCTTCCCCTCGTGTCTCCTTAGCAGCCCGGCTTCCTTCGCTTTGCAGTGACAGATGTGTCCCTTTCCTTAAGGCTCTTTCCACAGGCACCACCGCGCTTCTCTCTCAGGCAGAGCGGAAGCCCAGGCAAAGAGAATTTCGCCCCATGCGGGTTTATTCCACCGTGCAGGGGAGACTAGCTCCAGCAAGCAGCAGGCAGCATCCCACAGACCCGACTCTGATTTCCCAGAGAATGCTGTGCTTTCCCAGAGGGGATGCCCCGGCCAAGAAGCTTTCGCTCTATGCTGGTTTTTCCCATTGTGCTGCGAATACAAGGCTAAGGCAAGCAACAAAAGCAGCCCACAGAACCGACTCTGATTTCCCAGCGACTACTATGCTTTCGCAGAGGTTTTCAGCTTGGCGCAAACCGCACTTCGCTTCTGCTTCCTCAGCAAGGCTTTGGTCGTTCGCTCTGTCGCGGCTGGAAAGAAGAGCCGCGGGAGAGCTGGTGCCTCTTGGGCCTTGTTTTCCCGGGCTCCAAGTTCGCGCCCGGGGTTCACCTTGCTAAGCCGATCTAAGCAGACACAGTCACAACCCTGCAGCAGCGTGCGTGGCCTAGCATGACACTCTATGGCTATTACCATCTCCTGGCGTAGGTAAGGCTTTGCCTTTTGCTCCGGCGCTCGGGCAGACTCGGGGTCAAGGCCAGTGCCTTCACCACAGGAGAGAGGAGGCAACAGGATCCCTGCACAAGGCCCGAGCACTGGGATGGGGAACGGTGGGGACTGTCTCCACTCTTTCCCCGGCACACCCCGGCCACCCACAATGCTGCCACATCTTGGTGGAAGACGGCATCTGACTGCACGTTTCTCCATGTGGTTGTTTCTGCGAGTTCCGGGTATGGCACCTGGTGGCAAGCCCAAGTCTGCCCTTGGGACAGGTGGCCAAGGAGATGGTGTCCCCTTGGTAACAGAGGCACAGGACAGGCCTGCCTTCTGCCCAGACTCCTTAGAGTGGAGCACGCGCCCCTGCCCTAGTCGTCCCCTCATGTCTCCTTAGCAGCCAGGCTTCCATCTCTCCGCACAGGGAGCGGGTGACACATGTCTGGCCACCGGCCTGCATTTCGAGCCGCGGCAGGCTATCCTGTTCCCGAGCGTTTCCCGACCCCAAGGCCAAGGGATCCTTCTCTTCCCCGGGGGCGGCGTGCTGTGCCTTCCCCACACTTGCTCCTGGGGAGCGTGGTGACAGACGTGAGCAACCATGCTTCTCTCTCAGGCAGAAAGGATGCTAGGGCAAAGAGGATTTCGCTCCATGCGGGTGTCTTCCAACATGCTGCGGAGACTCGCTTAGGCAAGCAGCAGCAGCATCCCCAAACCCAACTTTGATTTCCCAACGAATGCTGTGCTTTCCAAGGGGAGATGCCAAGGCAAAGGGGCTTTCGCTGTATGCGGGTTTCTCCCACCGCGAGAGTGGGCTCAGGCACGGAGCAGCAGCCCCCAAAACAATTCTCGGGGAATGCTGTCCTTTCGCAGAGGCTTTGGTTTGGAGCAAACAGCACTTCGCCACTGCTTCCTCAGCAAGGCTTCTGTCGCGTCAGGGAAGAAGAGCTGCGGGAGAGCTGTTGCCTCTTGGGCCTTGCTTTCCCTGGCTCCATGTTCGCGTCCTGGGTTCACCCTGCCAGGCCGAACTACGCAGACACAGACACAACCGTGCAGTAGCGCGCTTAGCCTAGGATGGCACTCCATGCACACTACCATCTCCCGGTGTAGGCATCGCTTGGCCTTTTACTCTGGCGCTCAGGCCGACTCGCGGACTAGGCCTGTGCTTTCCCCACAGGAAAGGAGAGGTGACAGGATCCCTGCACACCGCCCGTGCACTGAATAGGGAGCTTTGGGGGACTGTCACCACTCCTTCCCCTTAAAACCCTGGCCTCCTCCAAGCTTCTACATCCCGGAGGAAGACGGCATCTGATGGCCAGGTCTTTCTGGGAGTTGTTTCTCGAGTTTAGGGTAGGCGCCTGGTGGCAAGCCCATGGCTCCACCACGGTCAGATGGCCTAGGAGCTGCTGTCTCCTTGGGCCCAATGGCTCAGGACAGGCATGCTTTCTGCCCAGACTCCTTCCTCAGAGTGGAGCCCTTTCCCCTGCCCTAATCTCCCCCTCGTGTCTCCATAGCAGCCCGGCTTCCTTCGCTCTGCAGTGACAGATGTGTCCCTTTCCTTAAGGCTCTTTCCACAGGCACCACCGCGCTTCTCTCTCAGGCAGAGCGGAAGCCCAGGCAAAGAGGATTTCGCTCCATGCGGGTTTATTCCACCGTGCAGTGGAGACTAGCTCCGGCAAGCAGCAGGCAGCATCCCACAGAACCGACTCTGATTTCCCAGCGACTGCTATGCTTTCGCAGAGGTTTTCAGCTTGGCGCAAACCGCACTTCGCTTCCTCAGCAAGGCTTTGGTCTTTCGCTCTGTCGCGGCAGGAAAGAAGAGCCGCGGGAGAGCTGGTGCCTCTTGGGCCTTGTTTTCCCGGGCTCCAAGTTCGCGCCCGGGGTTCACCTTGCTAAGCCGATCTAAGCAGACACAGTCACAACCCTGCAGCAGCGTGCGTGGCCTAGCATGACACTCTATGCCTATTACCATCTCCTGGCGTAGGTAAGGCTTTGCCTTTTGCTCCGGCGCTCGGGCAGACTCGGGGTCAAGGCCAGTGCCTTCATCACAGGAGAGAAGAGGCGACAGGATCCCTGCACAGGGCCCGAGCACTGGGATGGGGAACGGTGGGGACTGTCTCCACTCTTTCCCCGGCACACCCCCGGCCACCAACAATGCTGCCATATCTTGGTGGAAGACGGCATCTGACTGCACGTTTCTCCATGGGGTTGTTTCTGCGAGTTCCGGGTATGGCACCTGGTGGCAAGCCCAAGTCTGCCCTTGGGACAGGTGGCCAAAGAGATGCTTTCCCCTTGGGACAAGAGGCACAGGACAGGCCTGCCTTCTGCCCAGACTCCTTCCTCAGAGTGGAGCACGCACCCATGCCCTTGTCTTCCCCTCATGTCTTCTTAGCAGCCAGGCTTCAATCTCTCCGCACAGGGAGGAGAGGACACTTGTCTTCTCATGGCCTGCTGTTCGTGCCTCGGCAGGCTATTCTGCTTCCCGAGCGTTTCCAGACCCCAAGGCCAAGGGATCCTTCTCTTCCCTGGGGCGGCGTGCTGTGCCTTCCCCACACTTGCTCCTGGGGAGCGTGGTGACAGACGTGAGCAACCATGCTTCTCTCTCAGGCAGAAAGGATGCTAGGGCAAAGAGGATTTCGCTCCATGCGGGTATCTTCCAACATGCTGCGGAGACTCGCTTAGGCAAGCAGCAACAGCATCCCCAAACCCAACTCTGATTTCCCAACGAATGCTGTGCTTTCCAAGGGGAGATGCCCAGGCAAAGGGGCTTTCACTGTATGCGGGTTTCTCCCACCGCGAGACTGGGCTCAGGCACGCAGCAGCAGCCCCCAAAACATTTCTCGGGGAATGCTGTCCTTTCGCAGAGGCTTTGGTTTGGAGCAAAAAGCCCTTCGCCACTGCTTCCTCAGCAAGGCTTCTGTCGCGTCAGGGAAGAAGAGCTGCGGGAGAGCTGATGCCTCTTGGGCCTTGCTTTCCCTGGCTCCATGTTCGCGTCCTGGGTTCACCCTGCCAGGCCGAACTAAGCAGACACAGTCACAACCGTGCTTTAGCGCGCTTAGCCTAGGATGGCACTCCATGCACACTACCATCTCCCGGTGTAGGCATCGCTTGGCCTTTTACTCTGGCGCTCAGGCCGACTCGCGGACTAGGCCTGTGCTTTCCCCACAGGAAAGGAGAGGTGACAGGATCACTGCACACCGCCCGTGCACTGTATAGGGAGCTTTGGGGGACTGTCTCCACTCCTTCCCCTTAAAACCCGGGCCTCCTCCAAGCTTCTACATCCCGGAGGAAGACGGCATCTGATGGCCAGGTCTTTCTGGGAGTTGTTTCTCGAGTTTAGGGTAGGCGCATGGTGGCAAGCCCATGGCTCCACCACGGTCAGGTGGCCAAGGAGCTGCTGTCTCCTTGAACCCAAAGGATCAGGACAGGCATGCTTTCTGCCCAGACTCCTTTCTCAGAGTGGAGCCCTTTCCCCTGCCCTAATCTTCCCCTCGTGTTTCCTTAGCAGCCCGACTTCCTTCGCTCTGCAGTGACAGATATGTCCCTTTCCTTAAGGCTCTTTCCACAGGCACCACCGCGCTTCTCTCTCAGGCATAGCGGAAGCCCAGGCAAAGAGGATTTCGCTCCATGCGGGTTTATTCCACCGTGCAGTGGAGACTAGCTCCGGCAAGCAGCAGGCAGCATCCCACAGACCCGACTCTGATTTCCCAGAGAATGCTGTGCTTTCCCAGAGAGGATGCCCCGGCAAAGAAGCTTTCACTCTATGCGGGTTTCTCCCATCGTGCTGCGAATACTAGGCTAAGGCAAGCAACAAAACTAGCCCACAGAACCGACTCTGATTTCCCAGCGACTGCTATGCTTTCACAGAGGTTTTCAGCTTGGCGCAAACCGCACTTCGCTGCTGCTTCCTCAGCAAGGCTTTGGACGTTTGCTCTGTCGCGGCAGGAAAGAAGAGCCGCGGGAGAGCTGGTGCCTCTTGGGCCTTGTTTTCCCGGGCTCCAAGTTCGCGCCCGGGGTTCACCTTGCTAAGCCGATCTAAGCAGACACAGTCACAACCCTGCAGCAGCGTGCGTGGCCTAGCATGACACTCTATGGCTATTACCATCTCCTGGCGTAGGTAAGGCTTTGCCTTTTGCTCCGGCGCTCGGGCAGACTCGGGTCAAGGCCAGTGCCTTCACCACAGGAGAGAAGAGGCGACAGGATCCCTGCACAGGGCCCGAGCACTGGGATGGGGAACGGTGGGGACTGTCTCCACTCTTTCCCCGGCACACCCCCGGCCACCCACAATGCTGCCATATCTTGGTGGAAGACGGCATCTGACTGCACGTTTCTCCATGGGGTTGTTTCTGCGAGTTCCGGGTATGGCACCTGGTGGCATGCCCAAGTCTGCCCTTTGGACAGGTGGCCAAAGAGATGATTTCCCCTTGGGACAAGAGGCACAGGACAGGCCTGCCTTCTGCCCAGACTCCTTCCTCAGAGTGGAACACGCACCCATGCCCATGTCTTCCCCTCATGTCTCCTTAGCAGCCAGGCTTCAATCTCTCCGCACAGTGAGCAGAGGACACTTGTCTTCTCATGGCCTGCTGTTCGTGCCTCGGCAGGCTATTCGGCTTCCCGAGTGTTTCTAGACCCCAAGGCCAAGGGATCCTTCTCTTCCCCGGGGGCTGTGTGCTGTGCCTTCCACAAAATTGCTCGTAGGGAGCGCGTTGACAGACGTGTCCAACCATGCTTCTCTCTCAGGCAGAAAGGATGCTAGGGCAAAGAAGATTTCGCTCCATGCGGGTATCTTCCAACATCCTGCGGAGGCTCGCTTAGGCAAGCAGCAGCAGCCTCCCCAAACCCAACTCTGATTTCCTGTCGCCTCTTCTCTCCTGTGGTGAATGCACTGGCCTAGACCCCGAGTCTGCCGAGCGCCGGAGCAAAAGGCAAAGCCTTACCTACGCCAGGAGATGGTAATAGGCATAGAGTGTCATGCTAGGCCACGCACGCTGCTGCAGGGTTGTGACTGTGTCTGCTTAGATCGGCTTAGCAAGGTGAACCCCGGGCGCGAACTTGGAGCCCGGGAAAACAAGGCCCAAGAGGCACCAGCTCTCCCGCGGCTCTTCTTTCCTGCCGCGACAGAGCAAACGACCAAAGCCTTGCTGAGGAAGCAGCAGCGAAGTGCGGTTTGCGCCAAGCTGAAAACCTCTGTGAAAGCATAGCAGTCGCTGGGAAATCAGAGTCGGTTCTGTGGGCTAGTTTTGTTGCTTGCCTTAGCCTAGTATTCGCAGCCTGATGGTAGAAACCCGCATAGAACGAAAGCTTCTTTGCCGGGGCATCCCCTCTGGGAAAGCACAGCATTCTCTTGGAAATCTGAGTCGGGTCTGTGGGATGCTGCCTGCTGCTTGCCGGAGCTAGTCTCCACTGCACGGTGGAATAAACCCGCATGGAGCGAAATCCTCTTGCCTGGGCATCCGCTCTGCCTGAGAGAGAAACGCAGTGGTGCCTGTGAAAGAGTTTTAAAGAAAGGGACACATCTGTAACTGCAGAGCGAAGGAAGCCGGGCTGCTAAGGAGACACGAGGGGAAGATTAGGGCAGGGGAAAGGGCTCCACTCTGAGGAAGGAGTCTGGGCAGAAAGCATGCCTGTCCTGAGACTTTGGGCCCAAGGAGACAGCAGCTCCTTGGCCACCTGACCGTGGTGGAGCCATGGGCTTGCCACCAGGCGCCTACCCTAAACTCGAGAAACAACTCCCAGAAAGACCTGGCCATCAGATGCCGTCTTCCTCCGGGATGTAGAAGCTTGGTGGAGGCCCGGGTTTTAAGGGGAAGGAGTGGTGACAGTCCCACAAAGCTCCCTATTCAGTGCACGGGCGGTGTGCAGGGATCCTGTCACCTCTCCTTTCCTGTGGGAAAGCACAGGCCTAGTCCGCGAGTCGGCCTGAGCGCCAGAGTAAAAGGCCAAGCGATGCCTACACCGGGAGATGGTAGTGTGCATGGAGTGCCATCCTAGGCTAAGCGCGCTACTGCACGGTTGTGACTGTGTCTGCGTAGTTCGGCCTGGCAGGGTGAACCCAGGATGCGAACATGGAGCCAGGGAATCAAGGCCCAAGAGGCAACAGCTCTCCCGCAGCTCTTCTTCCCTGACGCGACAGAAGCCTTGCTGAGGAAGCAGTGGCGAAGGGCTGTTTGCTCCAAACCAAAGCCTCTGCGAAAGGACAGCATTCCCCGAGAAATATTTTGGGGGCTGCTGCTGCGTGCGTGAGCCCCGTCTCGCGGTGGGAGAAATCCGCATACAGCGTAAGCCCCTTTGCCTTGGCATCTCCCATGGAAAGCACAGCATTCGTTGGGAAATCAGAGTTGGGTTTGGGGATGCTGCTGCTGCTTGCCTAAGCGAGTCTCCGCAGCATGTTGGAAGATACCCGCATGGAGCGAAATCCTCTTTGCCCTAGCATCCTTTCTGCCTGAGAGAGAAGCATGGTTGCTCACGTCTGTCACCGCGCTCCCCAGGAGCAATTTTGGGGAAGGCAAAGCACGCCGCCCCCGGGGAAGAGAAGGATCCCTTGGCCTTGGGGTCTGGAAAAGCTCGGGAAGCAGAATAGCCTGCCGAGGCACGAATAGCAGGCCATGAGAAGACAAGTGTCCTCTCCTCCCTGTGCGGAGAGATTGAAGCCTGGCTGCTAAGGAGACATGAGGGGAAGACAAGGGCATGGGTGCGTGCTCCACTCTGAGGAAGGAGTCTGGGCAGAAGGCAGGCCTGTCCTGTGCCTCTTGTCCCAAGGGGAAAGCATCTCTTTGGCCACCTGTCCCAAGGGCAGACTTGGGCTTGCCACCAGGTGCCATACCCGGAACTCGCAGAAACAACCCCATGGAGAAACGTGCAGTCAGATGCCGTCTTCCACCAAGATATGGCAGCATTGTGGGTGGCCGGGTTTGTGCCGGGGAAAGAGTGGAGACAGTCCCCACCGTTCCCCATCCCAGTGCTCGGGCCCTGTGCAGGGATCCTGTCGCCTCTTCTCTCCTGTGGTGAAGGCACTGACCTTGACCCCGAGTCTGCCCGAGCGCCGGAGCAAAAGGCAAAGCCTTACATACGCCAGGAGATGGTAATAGGCATAGAGTGTCATGCTAGGCCACGCACTCTGCTGCAGGGTTGTGACTGTGTCTGCTTAGTTTGGCTTAGCAAGGTGAACCCCGGGCGCGAACTTGGAGCCCGGGAAAACAAGGCCCAAGAGGCACCAGCTCTCCCGCGGCTCTTCTTTCCTGGCGCGACAGAGCGAAAGACCAAAGCCTTGCTGAGGAAGCAGCAGCGAAGTGCAGTTTGCGCCAAGCAGAAAACCTCTGCGAAAGCATAGCAGTCGCTGGGAAATCAGAGTCGGTTCTGTGGGCTAGTTTTGTTGCTTGCCTTAGCCTAGTATTCGCAGCACGATGGGAGAAACCCGCATAGAGTGAAAGCTTCTTTGCCGGGGCATCCTCTCTGGGAAAGCACAGCATTCTCTGGGAAATCAGAGTCGGGTCATGGGATGCTACCTGCTGCTTGCCGGAGCTAGTCTCCACTGCACGGTGGAATAAACCCGCATGGAGCGAAATCCTCTTTGCCTGGGCTTCCGCTCTGCCTGAGAGAGAAGCGCGGTGGTGCCTGTGGAAAGAGCCTTAAGGAAAGGGACACATCTGTCACTGCAGAGCGAAGGAAGACGGGCTGCTAAGGAGACACGAGGGGGAGATTAGGGCAGGGGAAAGGGCTCCACTCTGAGGAAGGAGTCTGGGCAGAAAGCATGCCTGTCCTGAGACTTTGGGCCCAAGGAGACAGCAGCTCCTTGGCCACCTGACCGTGGTGGAGCCATGGGCTTGCCACCAGGCGCCTACCCTAAACTCGAGAAACAACTCCCAGAAAGACCTGGCCATCAGATGCCGTCTTCCTCCGGGATGTAGAAGCTTGGAGGAGGCCCGGGTTTTAAGGGGAAGGAGTGGTGACAGTCCCACAAAGCTCCCTATTCAGTGCACGGGCGGTGTGCAGGGATCCTGTCACCTCTCCTTTCCTGTGGGGAAAGCACAGGCCTAGTCCGCGAGTCGGCCTGAGCGCCAGAGTAAAAGGCCAAGCGATGCCTACACCGGGAGACGGTAGTGTGCATGGAGTGCCATCCTAGGCTAAGCGCGCTACTGCACGGTTGTGACTGTGTCTGCTTAGTTTGGCCTGGCAGGGTGAACCCAGGACGCGAACATGGAGCCAGGGAAAGCAAGGCCCAAGAGGCACCAGCTCTCCCGCAGCTCTTCTTCCCTGACGCGACATAAGACTTGCTGAGGAAGCAGTGGCGAAGGGCTGTTTGCTCCAAACCAAAGCCTCTGACAAAGGACAGCATTCCCCGAGAAATGTTTTGGGGGCTGCTGCTGCGTGCCTGAGCCCAGTCTCGCGGTGGGAGAAACCCGCATACAGCGAAAGCCCCTTTGCCTTGGCATCGCCCCTTGGAAAGCACAGCATTCGTTGGGAAATCAGAGTTGGGTTTGAGGATGCTGCTGCTGCTTGCCTAAGCGAGTCTCCGCAGCATGTTGGAAGATACCCGCATGGAGCGAAATCCTCTTTGCCCTAGCATCCTTTCTGCCTGAGAGAGAAGCATGGTTGCTCACGTCTGTCACCACGCTCCACAGGAGCAAGTGTGGGGAAGGCACAGCACGCCGCCCCCGGGGAAGAGAAGGATCCCTTGGCCTTGGGGTTGGGAAACGCTCGGGACAGGATAGCCTTCCACGGCACGAAATGCAGGCCGGTGGCCAGACATGTGTCACCCGCTCCCTGTGCGGAGAGATGGGAGCCTGGCTGCTAAGGAGACATGAGGGGATGACTAGGCAGGGTCGCGTGCTCCACTCTGAGGAAGGAGTCTGGGCAGAAGGCAGGCCTGTCCTGTGCCTCTTGTCCCAAGGGGAAAGCATCTCTTTGGCCACCTGTCCCAAGGGCAGACTTGGGCTTGCCACCAGGTGCCATACCCGGAACTCGCAGAAACAACCCCATGGAGAAACGTGCAGTCAGATGCCGTCTTCCACCAAGATATGGCAGCATTGTGGGTGGCCGGGTTTGTGCCGGGGAAAGAGTGGAGACAGTCCCCACCGTTCCCCATCCCAGTGCTCGGGCCCTGTGCAGGGATCCTGTCGCCTCTTCTCTCCTGTGGTGAAGGCACTGGCCTTGACCCCGAGTCTGCCCGAGCGCCGGAGCAAAAGGCAAAGCCTTACATACGCCAGGAGATGGTAATAGGCATAGAGTGTCATGCTAGGCCACGCACTCTGCTGCAGGGTTGTGACTGTGTCTGCTTAGTTTGGCTTAGCAAGGTGAACCCCGGGCGCGAACTTGGAGCCCGGGAAAACAAGGCCCAAGAGGCACCAGCTCTCCCGCGGCTCTTCTTTCCTGCCGCGACAGAGCGAAAGACCAAAGCCTTGCTGAGGAAGCAGCAGCGAAGTGCAGTTTGCGCCAAGCAGAAAACCTCTGCGAAAGCATAGCAGTCGCTGGGAAATCAGAGTCGGTTCTGTGGGCTAGTTTTGTTGCTTGCCTTAGCCTAGTATTCGCAGCACGATGGGAGAAACCCGCATAGAGTGAAAGCTTCTTTGCCGGGGCATCCTCTCTGGGAAAGCACAGCATTCTCTGGGAAATCAGAGTCGGGTCATGGGATGCTACCTGCTGCTTGCCGGAGCTAGTCTCCACTGCACGGTGGAATAAACCCGCATGGAGCGAAATCCTCTTTGCCTGGGCTTCCGCTCTGCCTGAGAGAGAAGCGCGGTGGTGCCTGTGGAAAGAGCCTTAAGGAAAGGGACACATCTGTCACTGCAGAGCGAAGGAAGCCGGGCTGCTAAGGAGACACGAGGGGGAGATTAGGGCAGGGGAAAGGGCTCCACTCTGAGGAAGGAGTCTGGGCAGAAAGCATGCATGTCCTGAGACTTTGGGCCCAAGGAGACAGCAGCTCCTTGGCCACCTGACCGTGGTGGAGCCATGGGCTTGCCACCAGGCGCCTACCCTAAACTCGAGAAACAACTCCCAGAAAGACCTGGCCATCAGATGCCGTCTTCCTCCGGGATGTAGAAGCTTGGAGGAGGCCCGGGTTTTAAGGGGAAGGAGTGGTGACAGTCCCACAAAGCTCCCTATTCAGTGCACGGGCGGTGTGCAGGGATCCTGTCACCTCTCCTTTCCTGTGGGGAAAGCACAGGCCTAGTCCGCGAGTCGGCCTGAGCGCCAGAGTAAAAGGCCAAGCGATGCCTACACCGGGAGACGGTAGTGTGCATGGAGTGCCATCCTAGGCTAAGCGCGCTACTGCACGGTTGTGACTGTGTCTGCTTAGTTCGGCCTGGCAGGGTGAACCCAGGACGCGAACATGGAGCCAGGGAAAGCAAGGCCCAAGAGGCACCAGCTCTCCCGCAGCTCTTCTTCCCTGACGCGACACAAGACTTGCTGAGGAAGCAGTGGCGAAGGGCTGTTTGCTCCAAACCAAAGCCTCTGACAAAGGACAGCATTCCCCGAGAAATGTTTTGGGGGCTGCTGCTGCGTGCCTGAGCCCAGTCTCGCGGTGGGAGAAACCCGCATACAGCGAAAGCCCCTTTGCCTTGGCATCGCCCCTTGGAAAGCACAGCATTCGTTGGGAAATCAGAGTTGGGTTTGAGGATGCTGCTGCTGCTTGCCTAAGCGAGTCTCCGCAGCATGTTGGAAGATACCCGCATGGAGCGAAATCCTCTTTGCCCTAGCATCCTTTCTGCCTGAGAGAGAAGCATGGTTGCTCACGTCTGTCACCACGCTCCCCAGGAGCAAGTGTGGGGAAGGCACAGCACGCCGCCCCCGGGGAAGAGAAGGATCCCTTGGCCTTGGGGTCGGGAAACGCTCGGGACAGGATAGCCTTCCGCGGCACGAAATGCAGGCCGGTGGCCAGACATGTGTCACCCGCTCCCAGTACGGAGAGATGGGAGCCTGGCTGCTAAGGAGACATGAGGGGATGACTAGGCAGGGTCGCGTGCTCCACTCTGAGGAAGGAGTCTGGGCAGAAGGCAGGCCTGTCCTGTGCCTCTTGTCCCAAGGGGAAAGCATCTCTTTGGCCACCTGTCCCAAGGGCAGACTTGGGCTTGCCACCAGGTGCCATACCTGGAACTTGCAGAAACAACCCCATGGAGAAACGGTCAGTCAGATGCCATCTTCCACCAAGATGTGGCAGCATTGTAGGAGACAGGTGGTGCGGCGGGGAAGGAGTGGAGACAGTCCCCCACAGTTCCCCATCCCAGTGCCCGGGCCGTGTGCAGGGATCCTGTTGCCTCTTCTCTCCTGTGGTGAAGGCACTGGCCTAGACCCCGAGTCTGCCCGAGCGCCGGAGCAAAAGGCAAAGCCTTACCTAGGCCAGGAGATGGAATTAGGCATAGAGTGCCATGCTTGTCCACGCACGCTGCTGCAGGGTTGTGACTGTGTCTGCCTAGTTCGGCTTAGCAAAGTGAAACCCAGGCGCGAACTTGGAGCCCGCGAAAGCAAGGCCCAAGGGGCAACAGCTCTCCCGCGGCTCTTCGTCCCTGCTGCGAAAGAGCGAACGACCAAAGCCTTGCTGAGGAAGCAGCAGCGAAGTGCGGTTCGCTCCAACCAAAGACTCTGCGAAAGCACAGCATTCGCTGAGAAATGTTGTCAGGCCTGCTGCTGCTTCCCTGAGCCCAGTCTCGCGGTGGGAGAAACCCGCATACAGCGAAAGCCTCTTTGCCTGGACCTCTCCCTTAGGAAAGCACAGCATTCATTGGGAAATCAGAGTTGGGTTTGGGGATGCTGCTGCTGCTTGCCTGAGCGAGTCTCGGCAACATGGTGGAAGATACCCGCATGGAGCGAAATCCTCTTTGCCCTAGCATCCCCTCTGCCTGAGAGAGAAGCATGGTTGCACACGTCTGTCACCGCGCTCCCCAGGAGCAATTTTGGGGAAGGCACAGCACGCCGCCCCCGGGAAAGAGAAGGATCCCTTGGCCGAGGGGTCTGGAAACGCTCGGGAGTCAGAATAGCCTGCCGAGGCACGAATAGCAGGCCATGAGAAGACAAGTGTCCTCTGCTCCCTGTGCGGAGAGATTGAAGCCTGGCTGCTAAGGAGACATGAGGGGACGACAAGGGCATGGGTGCGTGCTCCACTCTGAGGAAGGAGTCTAGGCAGAAGGCAGGCCTGTCCTGTGCCTCTGGTCCCAAGGGGAAAGCATTTTTTTGGCCACCTGTCCCAAGGGCAGACTTGGGCTTGCCACCAGTTGCCATACCCGGAACTCGCAGAAACAACCCCATGGAGAAACGTGCAGTCAGATGCCGTCTTCCATCAAGATATGGCAGCATTGTGGGTGGCAGGGGGTGTGCCGGGGAAAGAGTGGAGACAGTCCCCATTGTTCCCCATCCCAGTGCTCGGGCCCGGTGCAGGAATCCTGTCGCCTCCTCTCTCCTATGGTGAAGGCACTGGCCTAGACCCCGAGTCTGCCCGAGCGCCGGAGCAAAAGGCAAAGCCTTACCTACGCCAGGAGATGGTAATAGGCATAGAGTGCCATGCTAGGCCACGCACGCTGCTGCAGGGTTGTGACTGTGTCTGCTTAGTTCAGCTTAGCAAGGTGAACCCCGGGCGCGAACATGGAGCCCGGGAAAGCAAGGACCAAGAGGCACCAGCTCTCCCGCGGCTCTTCTTTCCTGCCGCGACAGAGCAAACGACCACAGCCTTGCTGAGGAAGCAGCAGCGAAGTGCGGTTCGCGCCAAGCTGAAAACCTCTGCGAAAGCATGGCCGTCGCTCGGAAATCAGAGTCGGTTCTGTGGGCTGCTTTTGTTGCTTGCCTTAGCCTAGTATTCGCAGCACTTTTGGAGAAACCCGCATAGAGCGAAAGCCTCTTTGCCCGGGCATCCCCTCTGGGAAAGCACAGCATTCTTTGGGAAATCAGAGTCGGGTCTGTGGGATGCTGCCTGCTGCTTGCCGGAGCTAGTCTCCACAGCACGGTGTAATAAACCCGCATGGAGCGAAATCCTCTTTGCCTGGGCATCCCCTCTGCATGGGAGAGATGCATGGTTGCACACGTCTGTCACTGCGCTCCCCAGGAGCAAGTGTGGGGAAGGCACAGCACACTGTCCCTGGGGAAGAGAAGGAGCCATTGGCCTTGGGGTCTGGAAAATTGAACAGCCACATGCAGAAAATGAAATTGGACCATCCTAACACCATACATTATAATCGACTGGAAATGGATGAAGAAGCATAATGTGAGAAAGGAATCCATCATAGTCCTTGAGAACAGGTAACAACTTCTTTGACCTCAGCAGCAGCAACTTCTTCCTAGGAACATCGCGAAAGGCCAGGGAAGCAAGGGCAAGAATGAACTATTGGGATTTCATCAGATCCAAAAGCTTTTGCACTGCAAAGGAAACAGTTAACAAAGCCAAAAGATCACTGTCAGAAGTTATCTGGGAGAAGATATTTGCAAATGACATACCAGATAAAGGGCCAGTATCCAAAATCTATAAAGAGCTTATCAAACTCAACACCCTAAAAACAAATAATCCAATGAAGAAATGGGCAGAGGACATGAACAGACATTTCTGCAAAGAATACATCCAAATGGCCAACAGACACATGAAAAAATGCTCCACATCACTCGGCATCAGGGAAATACAAATCAAAACCAGAATGAGATACCACCTCACACCGTTCAGAATGGCTAAAATGAACAAGTCCGTCAATGACAGATGCTGGCGAGGATGTGGAGAAAGGGCAACCCTCCTACACTGTATGTGGGAATGCAAGCTGGTGCAACCACTCTGGAAAACAGCGTGGACGTGCCTCAAAAAGCTGAAAATAGAACTACCCTATGACCCAGTGCTTGTAGTACTGGGTATATACCCTACAGATACAAACGTGGCATTCTGAAGGGGCACATGCACCCAAATGTTTATAGCAGCAATGTCCACAATAGTTAAACTATGGAAAGAAACTAAATGTCCTTCAACAGATGAATCAATAAATAAGATGTGGTATATATGTTCAATGGAATACTATGCAGCCATCAAAAGAAATGAAATCCTGCTATTTGTGATGACGTGGATGGAACTAGAGGGTATTATGCTTGGAGAAATATTTCAAAGATTTTATATATTTTTTTAATTTATGTATTATGATATCCCTTACATACAGAATCTGAGGAAAAGGAAAACTAATGGAAACTTAGAGTTGAGTTGACAAGGGGTGAACCTGGTCATGATCCCAGGGTCCTGGGATCGAGCCCCGCATCAGGCTCTCTGCTCAGCAGGAAGCCTGCTTCCTCTTCTCTCTCTGCCTGCCTCTCTGCCTGCTTGTCATCTCTCTCTGTCAAATAAATAAATTAAAAATCTTAAAAAAAATCCAATATTATTGTTTTACAGAAGTAAGTAAAGAATCCTAAAGTTTATATGAGACCATGAAAGACAACAAATAATCAAAGCAGTTCTGAGAAAGAATGAAGAAGGGAGATTACACTTCTTGATTTGAAACTATACTACAAAGCCCTCATGCTCAAAACAATAAAGTATACTGGCATAAAAACAGACCAATAAACAAGTAGAACAGAATTGAGAGTCCAGAAATAAATCCTTTCATACAGTCACCTAATATTTGACAGGGGCCAACATATGTAATGGGGAAAGATAGCCTGTTCAATAAATGATATTTAAAACTGAATAGTCACATAAACAGTATGAAAAGGGAACCTTATATCACTCATAAGTCTGAACTTGAAATAGATTAAAGACTTAAAGGTGATGCATGAAACTAAATTTCCTAAAGGAAAACATAGGAAAAATTCTCCTTGACATTGGTATTGCCAATAGTTTTTTGGATACCAGACCAAAAACACAAGCAAAAAAAGCAAAAATAAATAAATGGTATTACATCAAACTAACGTTTCTGCATTGCCAAAAAAAGGGAGAGAGAATGAAAACACAATCCACAGAATGTAAGAAAATACTTACGAATCTTATATCTGAAAAGAGGTTAATAACCAACAGATACAAATAGAAAAAAAATATATGATTAAAAAAATAGCAAAAGGATCTCAATAGACTTTTTTTTCAAAAAAGTTATATAAATGACCAACAGGAGCATTAAAAAGTGCTCAACGTAAAAATCTCAGGGCAAAGTCCTTATGTTGTTGTTGTTGTTGTTTACCTCTGAAAAACACAGCAAGATATTAGAATATATACTACCAAAAAATTGAAACTAACCAATTTTGGTAAATATTGGAGAAAACGGGGAACTTATGCACTGTAATAGAGATATAAATTTGTATGGAAAACAGTATGGAGATTATTCATATTATTAAAAGTAAAATTACCATATGATTCAGTAATCCCACTTCTAGGTATCTATCTAAAGAAAACAAAGTTCACTGTTCAAAGACATATCTGCACTCTTATGTTTATTATAAAATTATTAACTCTAAGCAAGAGATGGAAATAACTTCAGTATCCATTAATGGATGAATGAGTAAAATAAGTATGGTAAATATATACTACGGAATACTACTTAACCATGAAAAATTAAGAAATACTGCCATTTACAACAGCATGGATGGATCTTGAAGGTATTATTCTAAGTGAAATATTTCAAAGATTTTATATATTTTTTAAATTTATGTATTATGATATCCCTTACATACAGAATCTGAGGAAAAGGAAAACTAATGGAAACTTAGAGTTGAGTTGACAAGGGGTGAACCTGGGGTGGAGTAAGGTGGTCCAAGGGTGCAAACTTGCAACTATAATATGAAAAAGTTCTGGGGATCTAATGTACAGCATGATGATCATAGTTAATAAGATATACATACTTTTTATTTATTGTGCTTCCCTTTAATAAACTTTGCATATATCACATTCTTACAAGTTGAAAGTTTATAGTAATCTTGTATAAAAGAGGTCTGCTGCCACCATTTTTCTAACAACATTTGTTCATTTTGTGTCTCTTTGTCACATGTTGGTAATTCTTGCAATATATCAAGTTTTTTCATTATTATTGTATTTGTTATGGTGATCTGTGATCAGTAATTATGACCCACTGAAAACTCAGAACTAGTGTACTTAAGGTATATACATTGATTTTCTTTAAAAACCTAATGCTTTTGAACAGTGCAGTATAGTTTTTATTTTTTATATGCACTGGGAAACATAATTTTTTATATGCACTGGGAAACCAAAAAATATAATAATTTGACTTAGTTTATTGAGATAATCACTTTATTGAGGCAGTCTGGAACAAAACCCACAAGACCTCTGAAGTTTATCTCTACTATACTATATACATAAAAGTTGCTAAGAGAGTAGATCTTAAAATTCCTTACGATACATGCATAAAAAACAGTGGCAACTATACGAGATAGTAGATGTATTAACATTTTTGTGTAGATTATATTGCAATAAAGATGTATACCAATTTATCAAATTGTACAAAATTTACACAATGTTAAAAGTTTGCAATGTTATAAGAAATCATTTCTTACATTTACAAATATGTCGATTTTTTTCAATAAAGCTGGAAAAAACTTTTTGTAGAATTAATCTATTTTTCAAAAAAGGAAGTAAGGCAGTAGAAACTTCAACTAACTCTGAAATAATAGAATATAAAATCCATTTTTGTTATATACACTGTGACAAAAACTATTACTTAGTTTACAATGGAGGAGTACTTATGAAGCATGAAGGATGGTCTATAAAAAAGGCTGAAAGAGCTCAGTTTTAAGGTTTAAATTTAAAATCTTCTTTTGAAATACTAAACTGACCACCCAGTGTTCCAAACATCAATGTCTTAACTGCATGAATTTATTTCATACAACTCTATAATCTAGTTTCATAAGAAAGCAGCATGCAAAGTTTGAATAAGACAGACTTGCTTAAGTTTCTTTATGTTCAACAGTAAAGGATACCTACTTAAAAACAAATAGAAGAAAAATCAGCATATTTATTATGATAATTATTATTCATAAGGAGATTCATATTGAATTAGGGAATATATATCCTCAGAGGGGGTAAAGTAAAATGAAATTTATGTTGGTAAATGTGTCTAATAATAGTCAATACAATGCCTCAATATAAATGAATATTACCATTTTGAACAATTTAATTACTATTACTAGAATTATTATAAGTATAAAAATAGCTATCATTTTAGCATGGAATATGAGACTCTCATGCTCCATGCTTCATCACATCCACACAACAACGCTGCATAATAAGTATTATCATCACCATTTCATGGGTGAAAAAACTGAGGCTAACACATTTGGATAACTGGTTTATGATTACATGGGTAGCAAAAATGCATCACACTAATTTAGGCTTTATGATTTCAGAATTGTACTCTTTCCACTGCACATTCTATTACTCTGTAAATACTTGGCCTGTTTTCATTTGGTTCTTTAATTTTATTCATGTGGTGATGGCTTAAAGCTTCCTTTAAAGGAAGCTTAAAAATTTCATTTAACCAAAAACTCCCAAGAATTAAAAATGCCACGGATCTAATGTAGACATGGATATCATTAGTTAATGGGTAACTATATATTTTCCACCCTAGTGAGATAACAATCAGAGTATTTTTCTAAGTTTTAGTCTCTCAGTGTTAAAAAGCACTTTGTTAAAATAGAAATATTTAGACAAAGGTGATCAAAAGTCTGAATCAGGTCACCTTAAGGTAAATATTAGGAACCTGAGGAAACAAATGGAGATTTGAACACTGAGCTATGATATAATGAATGGTTTCAAGTATTTAGTAGAGTATAGAAAAGCCCTTTAAAGCCTGGTCTTAGCCTAGCATTGCAGCTTCTGGGATATCTGTCTATCTATCATCTATCTATCTAGATATAAATTTGAAAACTTTTTTAACTTAAAGATTTTGAGAAATAGAACATAATCAGCACCATAGAAGATCTGTTTCTGATAACAACCTAGCCCCTCCTCCCAGTTTGTTAATATTCTCTTTTATTTAATGTAACATTGTGCAAATAGACCACTACTGATCTGCCGTTATGAATGAAATAGCTATAATCATCTGTTTGCATATCCTGGTGAAAATATTCATTTAGTTCCATGTTGTATTTCTAGGAATGGACCAAATTTTTATTTTTATTTTTAAGTTTTCTAAATATTGTCCAACTTACCTCAAATGTTTTTATTATGGGCACTTTCATTCTTTCACATTCTTGCAAGGCAATTTTACTGTTGCCCAATATGGTAAGTGTGTAATAGTATGTCATTTTAGGTTTTAATTTATTTTTAATTTAATTTAATTTAATTCCAGATTCATAATAAAGATAAACAGTTTTTATATATGAGTGGCCATTTGGATTACCCTTTCTGTAAAGTACATGCTCAAATCTTTTGATATCTTAACACTGTGTCATACTGACTTCTTTAATAGTAGATTTTCTGAATGAACTTTTAGCTGTGTAGGTCTTCTCTATTTTATTTTGAACTTGTTTTCATTTCAAAATCTTTATATTTATTTTCATAATCTGCTTTTATTTTGCTTTGTCTATTATCTATCTATCTATCTATCTATTTATTTGCAAGCAAGAGAGAGTGAGCAAGTGAGAGTGCAGGGAGGGATAGAAAAAGAAGGGAAAAGAATCTTAAGCAGGCTCCAGGCTCAGCACAGAGCCCAACTCTGGGCTCTATTTCACAACCATGACATCATGACCTGAGCCAAATTGAAAGAGATAAAATAAAATTAAGGTGTTAAAAAAAAAGGAAAAAGAATTGGAGGTTTAATTAAGTGAGCCACCCAGGCACCCCTGTGGTATCTTAAATTAGCTGTCATATCTTTAAAGTTCTAGAGTATCCATTTGGTTCATTTATAAAACCTTTCTCAATATCATTTTTAGTGTCAGTTTTTTGTTCAATTTGCTTCCCCTTTCATTTCTTTGAGCAGAGTAATCAAGCCATTTTACAATCTTTATTGATCATTTTAACATCATACTTAATCCCATTTTGTCTATCAAATCTTGTTAATGGTTTTTCTTTGTGTGCTTTGTTACATTTTGCTATGTTCAAGACATTATATTTGAAACTCTTATTGAGTAGGGATAATTAAGAGCTATAATAATGGTATGGTCCTCCTTGGTAGGATTTTCTCTTATATCTGAGACTCTACAAGACAATCATACTCCAAATTCAGTGATTGGCTTTCTCAGTTTACACAGAAGGCAAGGTAGGCTATAGTCTTATTTCTGCTTCTCCTTGTGCTTTGGGATCTCAACTTAAATTTGGGTTGTACCAAAGTCCTCAAATTTGATTGCTGCTGGATTTGTTTCTCTAGTATCAAGAGTCTATGAACAACACAGCTCAGTGTGTTTTAGCAGTTTCAAATGCTCTCATAGCTAAAATGGCTTCAGGGCATATATCTCTAGGCTCTCATTGTATTTCGTATTTTGGCCCAGTAATCCCTCACTTATTTTTATAATCATTCTGATATTTTTAACTTTAAAAGCTATTTTGTCTGGATTTTTAGTTGTCTTAAGTAGGAGTTTTTAGATCACCATTACTAGAAGCAACAACAAATATACATGAAAATATCTGCAGTAGTTTATCACATCTTTATGGCTTTGAACTTCCATAAGCTGAGGCATCCTTCTCTAATCACTTAGGCAAACTCCAATTTACCCTTTAATACAACACAAGAATTGCTTCATTTTAGAACATGTTCAGGGATGACTCTTCCCCACTGTTCTTACCAACATTCCCACACACTCTTTGCTACCCACACCTTGTTTATGAACTTTCGTTAGGTATATCAGCGTGACCAGAATTTTGCTCTATTGTATTTTTGTCCTTTAGAGCTTTAATTAAATATGAATTCCATAGAAAGTCTGTCCCTTTTCTTTCAAACCTGGGTTAGTTATTTCTTCTCATTCTTTGTCAGAAGTTACTTTATTAGAGAAACTTATAGCTCTATTGTGACTTTGGAGCCTTTACAGTTTTTCGACTGGAAAAATCACCCATCCCTGAGATTTTTACGCAGCTTCCTAGCTGATATTATTCAGAAATCTGTTCAAAACAGACTTTTTCAGGGAGGCCCTTTCGGACCACTCAGTTAAAAAACCTCTTCTCAATCACTGCTCTTTTAAAAATGTGCTTATTTAGTTCAAATATGCATCTCTATTAAAGAAAAAGCAGTACGATTTTTTTTTTTTAAAGTTGGCTTACCTATTATCTATCTCTCCCATTAAAATGATTCCTCTGGCCTGGGGTTTTGTTGTGCTCATTTTAGGCCAGGCACTCAATAAATTGTCACTGAATGATTGAATTGTTTGACTCCCTTGCTAGATTCTCAACTTCATGAGGCCAAGGATTGTTCTATTCAGTCCTTCTTTATCCTCAATGTCTGTTATATTGCAGTCACTTACGTGACTAATGGGAAAAATCACAGAAAGAAAGAGTTAAAACTACAGAAAAACCCTGTAGGTTCAATAACACAAAGCTTTCTAAAATTATTTAGCCCAGGAATTGAATACTGGCTGCACTTTTGATTTTTTTTAAATGGTATTGAATTTAATTTAAATGGAAATACTGGAATGGTAGAATAATAAAAAAATTATAAAAGCAACTTGCTCCTTAAAGTAAGAATTATATAGGGCATCTCTTCTAGAAGCAAAATTTTCAAATGTCAAACATCTGAAAGCATAGAAGGAGAAGTAAGAGTGTGAATTGTACTTCAATGCTCTTTTCTTTATATTCAGCAAACAGCTTCATTCACACACCTTTCCAATTTTTTCAACTCTTTTGACAAAGCCTTCAGAGGAGTTACTGCTGATGACAACCATCACAGCCTAACAGGAGAAATTTTATAAAGAAAAATAATAGCATGTTTTTCCCAAATTGTTAAGGATATGGTGAAGCTCTGTCGGATTCAAAGGAGGAATGTGCAATTCCATGCTATATATAATAATAACTTGTTTTAATAGTGGCTTTGCAATTTTTCAGATATATCCATTTACTGAAACCACTATCAAATAAACAAAAACAAAGAAATGAACAGGGTTCGAGACAGAAATTATCTAATCTAAAAATAGCACATGTTCACAGAATACACAACACATATCCCAAGTACTACTATAGGTTTCAAGTAATAGTCAAAACAATAGTAAAAATGATTCAGACCACACCAGTCAAATCATAAATGGGACCTTAACTGTAAATCCTTATCTTTAGATCAAAGCGGGTAATTGGGGGCTGAAGATACATTATAGAACTAATATGTTATAGAACTCTGAAATGAGTCATTTATTCCATCACTTTTCCTGCACAGCTGCTGACCCATGTTTTGGTTCCTGGAAATAGCTGCTACCCTGTCATACTTCTTAAAAGCACATATATTGATAACTCTACTCATTCCTCCATTCTCTGTGACTGTCACTGTGTTAAAATGTGGAGTCAGCTGACTCACTTGTGATGGTAATAAAGTAGATGAGTTTGCAAAGTATTTTGTTATTTCTAAAAATGCAAAAACCAAATTACATTGAAATCATAAGGGGTGTTTCAGGGAGAGCTGTAGGATGTGGTTTCTTGTGTAATCCACAGAGATTAGCTCCAACACATATTTAAACTCTCCTCTAGGAGCAACCTTAGTGGTAAAGCAAGAAGATAAACAGATGTAAACACACCCTGGCACAAAATTATCACTTATGTTTGGCTTCCTAGTCTCCTCGTGTTACTTATTTATCTTAACTTCTCTCTGAAATCAGGGAACACAGAATCTCAATCAGTTGACATTTTTCTACTGAATTACTCAATAGTCTGATCATACCCCAAGACTTTTTTAAATTATTTCACTCATAATCCCAAATCTGCTTTGCTTCCTCATCTTAGTACACTGTAATTTCATTTCAAAATGAGGACAGTTGTCAGTAATGCCACATTCGTTCATCTATTTTACAATTCCATGTGCTTATAACTATGAAGATATGTTAATAACATCCATTCCAATAAGCCACCCTAAATTTATTATCATGAAACAAGACCTCAAGAAAGAGAATTCAAAATCATCCATGTATTTGCAACTTATTGCAATAAAGCCTTTATCAATAGACTTCCCTGTGCACATGGTGGTCAAATTGCTGGTGAAAACCAGCCAGATCTATTACAAGCTTTCTCATGGCTTCTAGGTAACCCAAGTGAGCCTTTATTGATACTGGGAAGGGATAAAGCAGGGAAGGGATAAACAGTGCTGTAAGAATTGGCTAGACAAAAGTAATGACTCTCATTACAAAGTGAGTATTTTAAAGCAAAAGAGCCTGTTGGGAATATTGTTTTATAAAATAGTGGTTTTTTTATTAACTTTTTAAAATTCAATTAGGTAACATATAGTGTACCATTAGTTTCAAATGTAGATTTCAGTTATTCATCCATAGCATATAATAGCTAATGCTCAGTACTTACTGTGATAGCTTCTTGAAAGCAGAATTTTAACCCACTGAGCCACCCAGGCGCCCTTGAAAGCAGAATTTTAGATCACATTTTCTGATTACTTCCATGTCGTACAACACTTTCCTGCTAGCAACCTTCAAAACATACTGTTTGTTAGAGGAATTTCTTTAATAATAAATAAATAGAAATTTATTTAAATTTATAAATATATAAAATAAATAGGAATTTATTTAAATTTATTTAAATATTGCACACTGTTTAATTGTTCATAAATAAGGTGATGATATTATAGCCATTAGTTGGTAGCACTGATATATCACTTTCTTTTTACTTCTCAGTGCATTCTCTTTACACAAAATAGATATATATTTTAAAAGAATCTGAATCTGTGGCAAACTTGTAAAAAACCCTATACAGTAAAGTTTATCATTTTAAGTAATCTCAATTATCTTCCTCAATTGTGATAGTATATCCTTCTATCTAGGCCAGATATTGTATGAGGGATTTGAAAAGACATACTTTTCTAAATTTCACTTTTCTCATCTGCAAAATGCTTATCATATCCTACAATAAAATACACTTACAATTTTTTGATGAAAATTTATTTATTTATTTTAAGATTTTATTTCTTTATCAGAGAGAGTGGGCGAGAGAGCAAGCACAGGCAGACAGAATGGCAGGCAGAGGCAGAGGGAGAAGCAGGCTCCCGGCCGAGCAAGGAGCCCGATGCGGGACTCGATCCCAGGACGCTGGGATCATGACCTGAGCCAAAGGCAGCTGCTTAACCAACTGAGCCACCCAGGCGTCCCTTTTGATGAAAATTTAATCTGTATAAACAATATATTTGCTGTAATGCGTGGTTCATGGAAAACATCTTACTTAATTATAAGCAACAACAGTATTAGAAATTAAGTAAATGTGTCTATAATATTTAAAGTTTTAACACATAATTCCACTGCTTTGCCTTATTTTCTCAAATCCCTTTACCACTTTCACTGACAGAGTTAAATGTACTTTTTCTACTAGTAGCCAGCTCTTTGTCTTTTGTCAGAAAGATGCCCTTGTGAATTATTTATAATAGAGATATTAGCAATAATAATAATAATAATAATAAATAGCAATGAAAATGTTAAAAAAAAGTTTTCTTAACTAATTAGGGTTCTTAGACATCAATTAGAGGAACCACCTCGGGCAAGCAAATTAATCTGCAAGACATTCCCAGAATTAACAAGTCAGTCAGATACAGGGTTGTCCGTAGACTGAAAGGTGAAGCAAAAGGACTAGGTTTGGAAAATAGGTAAGGACAGTGAAAAAAGTGATCAAATTTTGGGGCAAAATAAATTCTTAGGTGTCCTTTCAATGGAGTCCTGTTCATTATGTAGCAGAAACTCTAGAGATTATCTCAATCCATTGGAGTCACCCCGTTTATTAGCTTGCTATTGACAAAGTTATTTACAAACTGTAGAGCAAGAGGTTATAATGGAGAAAACTGATGGTAATGCACAGGATTCTTGTTAACAATAATGCAAGTTAGTGATTTTTCATTAGAAAACATAAATTCTATAACCCAAATTATGGGCCCAGAGCACTTCTGCTGCACAACTCTGCTTATATCCCAAATAACCATGTGAACTAGTTTTAATATCTGCTTCTCTTATTAATTTTTGAATAAAAATTCTTGACACAAGTATTTTATAATTGTGTGATAACCATGCATTTAGTTTCTTGGAGAACGAAACACACTTTAGCATAACTAGGTTCGTTCACAGAACCAGCCTTGATAACACACTTCTATATGTTAGAAATGATGTAATAAATGTAGAATATTGGGCACTTGTTTGGTATTCTTTGCCATGTTTTGCACTATCTAAAAAGAGATCAGTGAACTTGGACTGGAGTTAGTAGACATGGAAGAAAATAAAATATTACAGAGAAGAATACTCTGTGGTCCACAACCTAAACGGCCTGGGATTCCCATCATTTGGATCCCTGTAGCTTTACAAAAGTCAATTAAATTTTTGTATCTCCGATTAAAGTTGATTCCCCAGTACTTTTTCAAACATATCTTGTAAAGTATTGTTTCCCAGAAAAAAAGGGATTTTGCACATGTATCTGCCTTTGTCTCTGGTCATGATCTCAGTCAGGATCCTGGGATCGAGCCCCATTTTGGGCTTCCTGCTCATTAGGGAGTATATTTCTCAGTCTCTCTCTGCAGCTACATCCCCCTGCCCCACTCATGCTCTCTCTCTCTCTCTCAAATAAATAAATACAATCTTTAATTTTTTAATTAAAAATAAGATAAATAAAATAAAATAAAAAGTCTGGTCTTACTGCCCCATTTAGCTCCTTTTGTTTTTTTGAGTTGTATTTAAAGCAGCATGAGAGAACATGAGGCTCTCAAACTTTAAAAAAAAAAGGAAAAAATTGAGTTTTGTTAGGATTTAAGATCTTGTCTGCTAGACAAAAACGTTGGCTTTGTTAACATGTGAAAATCAACAAAAGAGAATAAGATCGAATTCTAATAATTTTTGTAGAAATTAAAAATTTCCTCCAACCCAATTACATACAGACCCATTAAGTAAATTCATTCCAATGTCCCAAACCAACCTTTTCTAATAGTAATGCATCTGTGTAAACAGGGTCAACCCAAGGAATAAATAAATATTATTATTTTTTTTCCTGTCTCTTCCACAGTCACATCTGGGTATATTGGTAGCAAGCCAATTATCTATCTTATAAGGTTATTCTGTCCATTTGGAACAACTGAAAATCATTGTAATTTTATCTTGGTGCAGTAACTTGAGATGGCACAGTGTGGGTTATGAATATATTTTATTTTTTTTACTGGGAAGAAGAGATTATAGAGATATTGGTTATCCAAGAGAGACTGACAGGTGTTGATAGTTGCCAGGTCAATATCCATCTACTCTTTCCTTTAATATCAGAAAGCACTGAGGGATTGACAACAAGGAAACTTAAAACAACATCAAATATTTTATTGTCTCTTTTCTAGTTACATTGTAACCTTATGACAAAGTATCAGTCGTACAAGATATCATTCTCTTTTACCTCTATCTTTCTGCCAGAAATGTGGGCTTAATAGTGAGAACTCCAACAGCAATTTTTGCAACTGTGAATGAAAAGCCATGAAAACCTCTAAGATAGTTCACTTGACTTTCTTAAGACTCTGAACCAACACATTACATTTTTGCAACTGTGAATGAAAAGCCATGAAAACCTCTAAGATAGTTCACTTGACTTTCTTAAGACTCTGAACCAACACCAGAAAACACTCTCTGTAGTCTTCTTGTTAAATGAAAAATATGGTTAAACCACTTTTGACAGTCTACTACCTACAGCAAACTGTAAATCTTAATTGAAATATGTCCTCTCAGCTGTGCTTAAGCAACTGAGTCCTGAGCTTTTTAGGTTTTCAGTCTGAAAGAGTACACCTCGGGTGCTCTGAAAGGGAAGAGAAAGGACACCCTGTTCTCCATATAAATTAAAGAAGAGAAATCTGTGCATTTAAGTGGGCCATATAAAATTTATCAAGCAATTATCTCCTAACTCCTTCCTATCCAAATTACCTGATATGCTCTCCCTACTCCTTTATTCCACGTTACTGCCTTTTCCAGGATTCTGTATCACATCACAGCATGTCTTCTGTTATTTCCTTCTTGCAAGCTAGTTTTGTTTTCTCCATCTAAAAAAATCAACAATCATTGTGTATTTCAATTCCCATTTTCCTCAAATGCATTGATTCTTCTTATCTATTACTCTTTTCTCATACTCAGTGTCTTTGTCTTTATGGGGTTTGTACTTTGCTTTTCCCCATTCTTTACTGCCATTATATAATCAAATCTAATAACTTCTTAGAGAAAGTTAAAAATTCCTGCATAGCCACACGTGAACACAAAGTCACTGATTTTTAGCAAACCTATAAGATAGTCAGACATCCATTCAATTTCTTTTTAAGATTTTATTTATTTATTTGACAGAGAGGGATGAAAAGCAGGCAGAGAGGCAGGCAGAGAGAGAGGAGGAAGCAGGCTCCCTGCTGAGCAGAGAGCCTGATTTGGGGCTCGGTCCCAGGACCCTGGGATCATGACCTGAGCCGAAGGCAGCGGCTTAACCCACTGAGCCACCCAGGCGTCCCTCCATTCAATTTCTTAACTGAGTCCCAAATGCATCCTGACTTCTAACCTAAACCTAAGTTCTACTTCTTACACGTTGTTATATGACCAAATTCTTTCAGTTCAGTATTTTGTAACATTTAAATATTAGTCAATTGATGCTTTGTTTGTGTATTTCTATGAAAATAATTTGAATACTGTAGATTTATTGTTATATTTATAGGTTTATAATCAAAGTTTCATCAGTTGAAGTTTTTGGAAATTTCAGATATAATGATTAACCTAAAATGATACTGCCTCAAATCCCTCTGATATCAAGGCCCAACTCCTGATTATAGCCAAACCTGTGGTGGATAGTTCCATGGGAAATTGCAGTTACTTAACACTGATAGGATCTCATGTTCTCTCTCTCATTTTGGAATGTCTCCAACACAACCCAAAAGTGTAGGAGAGTTAATGTCCTCTGAGGACAGCTCTCAGTGAAGTGGAAATAAGAACCATAGGTAAAATTGTCAGTTTTCAGGTCTTCATGAGGACAACTTAAAGAAGTTTCTCAGGACCTTTCAGTAAAAGCAAGCCTTCATTTTCTATCCACAACAATTATATCAACAATGTACCTCTTTGACAAAGTTGCTTCTTCACTGTATCACTTTCCCATTCTTTTCTACCTTGGATAATCTCCCAGATAAACTAACAGTACTCAAATCCTTTGTCCTACTCTTTGCTCTCAGGATAAATGGAGCCAAAAGACTTAGATTAATATCAAGTTCTGAATGGGATCTTAGAGCTATTTCTGTCCAGATTTTCATAAACATAGGGACCTTTGAATTATCAGGCTATAAATAAGTTCTAAATGGAGGGGGCAAAAGCAAAAAGTAGAAATTTTTATGTTTGATTTTTAATCATGATTAATTGACTTTATTGATTATTAAAAATACTAACATTATAAAAGTGTGGATCTTTGTAAAACAATGTCTTAATGTAAGAAAGAAGTTGCATAGTCCTTTTGAGAATATTAAACCAAGTGTTCAGGTGCCATCTAATTTCTTGTTTAATCCAGAACTTTGGTGTGCATCATCTTGAGGAATAGGATTTTGAAGTCCAGACAGACTAACAGAAAACTGATCCAAATGTGTGTGTTTATATTTCTGCTTTTGTTGTAAAAATCAAAGTGTGATTGCTGGTTTAAAATGGTAAAACTAATAATGTTCATGGACTCGATTATAAATTTTCTAATTGTATGGGAAGAATCCAACAAAGATAGAATTAATTGATTTGCAAATCCTCAAAGAGCTACAGGATCAGGTAGTGGTATGTTCTGATTCAACAGCATCATAATGCAGCATTTTATATGTGTGGCTAATGGATATTTTCATGAATGTTTGCTAGCTAGTCAGCCAATACAGAGAAATATTAGGTAGCGTAATTACTCACAGTTGTGTTTAATATAATGAGAGAAAATTATCAAATGGCACTAATAATAATAATCCTATAGCAGGCTAAATATTCAATGATAATTACAAGTATTAATCTAGCTTTCTTCCCTGATTATGACTCTTCTCTCCTTTATCATAATGGGAGTAGCACATTGTCTGCAATGAATTGTGAAAACCCAGCAGTGACTTTGGCAGTGAAGGCCTCCCATCAATTTTGATAGGTTAAAAGGATTCTGGTTGGTCTTGAGCAAATGTGTCAATTTTTTTATTCTGTGTGTGTCATAAAAGAAAGAAGCAATAGTAAATTCTTGCTGTTATTCCATGGAGCCAATAAAATCATACTGCCAACAAGAGGCTGTTGACACCATAGGTGTAGTTAACTGTCTTGAAATACTACGCCTGGAAATAAAATCCTAATATTTCACATAACCTCTTTTTTTAAAAGAAACAAAACAAAACAAAACAAAACAAAACAACTATACTGCTTACATTTAGGGCCCTGCTGTTGTGTAACTATTTTTGAACATGTCTTCTGTAAGTGTATATATATATATATATATATATATATATATATATATACATATTTTTCTGTGCAATAAATTCATTTAGAGATAAATTTGGATTGCAAATTATTTTGGGGGAGGCGTGGTATTTGTGGCTAGTCTTACAAGTAAAAAGGACTAAAAGAAAGAAGAAAAACATTTTTTATTACAGCATATTTACATCTGTCCAAAGTACTTATCTACTATAATACTGACTAATGTATAATACTGTACACAAAGAAAGAAGCTAAATGAGTTATAATTCAGTCAGTGTATAGCTGGCCATTTTAAAACTTACCACTGAATCTTTCTGGTATGCAATGTGATATCTGGCAATCTGGTCCAGTTCATTACATCAGGTCATTTGTATGTTCTTATTACCATTTTGATAGCATAGCACATTTTATAACCCAGACATTTTACAATGGAACTATGATGCATGTATTTTCAAAAGTATAGACATACATGAAGCTATGAGGTCAAAAAAGATGAATGTCCGTAGTACCATATAGACTCAACAAATAAAAGTGTCCAAGGGTCTGAGTGTGACTTATGAATATTGTATAAGATTAGGCCAACATGTGGTTTTGATATAAATAATCTGTTCTTAAATTAGAATTACAATCGTTGAGTACAGTGTTGAAAATGGCAGATAGATTTTAGCTATCTTTGCTCACTAGGGAAAATGGAAAAATGTTTAGTTTGGTCAGATTTTCACTTAACTTCTGAAAAATCTTACGTTTGAGAGAACCCTTCTGAAATAAGAATCCTTAAAGACATAACCCCTTTGGCACAAGTTTTCAAGAAACTTGTTTGATGTTGTAGACAGTTTTATGGCACACGTACTGTTCTAGATGTTTCATGCCAATAATATGTAAGCCATACCAAGGCTACATATACATATAGAGATGTTCCTCAGCTTACAAGGGGGCTATGTACAGAGAAACACATAAAAAATTGAAAATGCATTTAATACCCCTAAACAATCAAATATCATAGCTTACCTTAAGCTTATTTAAACATACTCAGAACACTTACATTTGCCTGCATTTGGGCAAAATCATCTTAAGCAAAGCCTATTTTATAACAAAGTATCAAATATCACATGCAATTTATTAAATATTACATTAAAAAAAGAAGAATATATATATTCTATATATATATTCTATATATAGAATGCTTGTAAGAATATCAGGTGTTCACCCCTGTAATCTTCTAGCTGACTGGGAGCTGTGGCTCACTGCCGCTGCCCAGCATCACAAGATGGCACCATATAGAACAAGAGTTTCAGGTGGTAGGTGTTGTAAATTTTACCCAAACTGACATTGGTCAAACTCGTTTTTGTCATCATATATATCAAGTAGTTTTCTCGGGTTTATTTTTAGAATATCCTTGTATAATGAATATTTACACTGATATCTAGTATAAAAATCTTGCAATTTAACAGTAGAAACATTAAGATATTGAAAATCAATCTATTTCTTTAATTCATTGAAGACATTTTTGGCTTGTTTCCAGTACTTTCTTACTGGTTAAAAAGTGAATTTGAAGTAGTCTGGATTTCATTATTATATGGCACTTTCCCTTTGATGAATACAAAGACGATATTCTATATTAGCTATCTGAGAAGAATTTATTTTTTTAATTTTATTTATTTGTAAGAGAGAGAGTGAGAGAGAGCACAAGCAGGGGGAGCAGCAGGATGAGGGAGAAGCAAACTCCCGGCTAAGCAGGAAATCTGTTGCAGAACTGAGTCCCAGGACCCTAAGATCATAACCCGAGCTAAAGGCTCAGGCGTTTAACTGACTGAGCCACCCAGGTGTCCCAATCTGAGAAGAGTTCTCTATGCTATTCCTATTAATATGCAGTTTAAAGTCTAGGTAATTAACTTAATATTTTAGTGGCTATTGTATAGATAGCACTATGTTCCAGGCAGAGAGTAAGAAAGAAATATTAAATCAACCATATTCTATGCATTCTAAAGGAAAATAATTAATCAATCATAATAAATCCTTCTATTTATGGAATATCAACTTATAAGCTTTCCTCCATATGAACAATGCCAAATACCAGAATAAAGGGTCATCTAATACAAATAAAGGATAGAATTAAAGAATTCTGGTAAGCCATTTAATTTTGAAAAATGGTGTTCTATTGTTGCTGAGTTGTGGTTTTCCGTTACATAATATCTGATAAGTGTAGAAGTAACATGAGTGTTATGTGAGATGAGAAATGGTATATAATTAAGATATTTTTTAAAGTACAGATAAATACAAATTTGTAAACATAGCATTATGGAGGAGTAAAAATAAATGATAGCTACACACTCTAAAGTGAATAAAACTTGGAAAGCTAATAGAGAAGTAAAACAAGGACAGTGCAAAAAGTATGGTACATTTTTATGAAGTTCAAACAAATTCTGTGAAACCATAGATGGACTTAAAGATACTATTATGTATCAAATATTGTAAAAATTAAGCAAGGAAATAGCAAACATAAAACAACCAAAGCATACAAACTTGGGTAGATACAAGAGGTGTGATCATGTTCTACTTCATAAAGAGATGAGTTAATAGATAAATACAAGTAACTAGACTTTTTAGAAGTTCATAAAACGTTGCCTGTTATTTCTTAGTAATATAAAATATATGGTTTTCTAACAAAAACGTTTATCTTAAAAATATTTAAAAATAAATTTCAGGCTACTCCTAAGGTTATATTTACTTTTCCACTGTGGGAAAAGCTGGTTGTTGTAGTTGTAGTTGTTTGTTTGTTTTAGTCTCCTCCTAGTTTTTATTATTATAATGTGGAATGAGGATTGTTAGATTGAAAAGTGAATTATTTTATAGACAAAAATCATTACTTGATTCACCTCCTGGTACAGCAGATGGAACTCCTGAAAATATGCCCTTTTGCCTTATGGAAGAGTAACAGTTATGCTTACTTCTGAAACATACTTGGTGGTGGCCCTAAATAGTGACACCATAGTAAACATTTTGAATATTTGCAATTAATTTTTATAGTCATAGGGCTCCAAAAGGCACTGCAGGTATCTTAGCAGGTATTTCAATAAGGCTAAAAGTTGCCTGACTGTTTAAAAATATTAGCAAGGCACAAAACATGGCAGAAGTATTGTCCTCAGATATTATTTTTTTCCATATGCTCCTGATTTCACACATGACAAGTTATTTTTTCAAATATTTATTATAAAAGTTTTTATTTATTTATTTGACAGAGATCACAATTAGGCAGAGTCAGGCAGAGAGAGAGAGGAGGAAGCAGGCTCCCTGCTGAGCTGAGAGCCCAATGTGGGCCTCGATCCAAGGATCCTAGGATCATGACCTGAGCCGAAGGCAGATGCTTTTACCTACTGAGCCACCCAGGCTCCCCCATGACAAGTTATTTTGATAGATGTATATACAGTGTATTTTCCAGTTATAAGAAAAATGGTTCTGCTATTTTTAACCTTTTTTTAAAATTAAATAATTTTTTTCATTGAAATTTTATTTTTTAATGTTTTACTTCTCTTTTCTTTTTTTTTAAAGATTTTATATATTTATTTGAGAGACAGAGATCACAAGTAGGCAGAGAGGCAGGCAGAGAGAGAGGGGGGGGGAAGCAGGCTCCCTGCGGAGCAGAGAGCCAGATGCGGGGCTCAATCCAAGGACCCTGAGATCATGACCCGAGCTGAAGGCAGCAGCCCAACCCACTGCGCAACCCAGGCGCCCCAATGTTTTACTTTTCAATATACTACTTAGAATATAAAACCTATTCCATTTTGTAAGATGTTTACTATTTAAAAACTGGTAATTTTATCATTGTGTCTTCCCCTCACATTGCTTTATTTTGAATAAAAAATTTCACAATAAACATAACTGATGCTTTCCTTCTGATGGTCCCTCTGTTGGTCATATTGTATATGAGCCATGACAATTAGTTTTACAAAATTTATTGATGTTTGTTGATATGTTTTATCATAACTAATTTTCCCTCCCTTATCTAGATTCCCCAGCTTTCAGACAGGTGGACACTTCAATAAACCATACCCAAGGGATGTATCAAGTACTTCTTAGACATTCTCTCAGATCCTTGAGGTGTCATTTTGCCTAGGGATTTGCAATAGGTTCTGCCAGAGGCACCACTGTGACAACTGATGTCCATGGTCTATCTCCTGCTAAGCTCAAGAGGTCACTGGTTTCCAAGTTTATCTATACAATTAATGCATACCAGCAAGTTCTTTTTTTTTAATATTAACAAACTTATTTTAAAGTTTATATGGAGAGGCAAAGACTCACAATAGTCAACATAGTGTTGAAGGAGAACAAAGACTGAGGACTGACTTCAAAGTTTACCATAATGATTGGGCGCCTGGGTGGCTCAGTGGGTTAAGCCTCTGCCTTCCGGCTCAGGTCATGATCCCAGGGGCCAGGGATCGAGTCCCTCATTGGGTTCTCTGCTCAGCAGGGAGCCTGCTTCTCCTCATCTCTCTCTCTGGCTGTCTCTCTGCCCATTTGTGATCTCTCTCTCTGTCAAATAAATAAATAAAATCTTAAAAAAAAGTTTACCATAACGATAATTGTAAGCATGATATTGTAATACCACAGAAAGACTAGATTAAAGCAACAGAATATATATTATCAATTATATTTTATATATAATAGAAAAGCAAAAGCAATACAAGAGAGCAAAATACAATCTTTTAAACAAATGGTTCTGTAGCAATGGTGAAGCTAAATCTAAAAATATAAAATAAAATAAATCCAGGCAGATATCCTACACTCTTCACAAAAATGAACTCAGATTGGATTATAAACCTAAACATGAAACATGTAGAAGGTAATATAGAAGAAAATTTAAATGACCTTGGTTTTCGCAATAACTTTAGCTAAAAAACACAAGCACTGAATTTAAAAATGTCTACTCTGTGAAACACAATGCCAAGAGAATGAAAAGGCAAAGCACAGACTATGAAAAAAAATTTGCAAAATACACATCTGGCAAAGGACTGTTAATCAAAAATACACAAAGACCCCTTAAAACTCAACAATGGGGGAAAAACCTGATTAAAAATGAGCCAAAGACCTTAGCAGATACCTCACAAAAGAAAATATTACAGATGGCAAATAAGCATATAAAAAGATGCTTCACATCAAAGGTCATCAGGAAAATGCAAATTAAAACAAAAAAGAGACACCAGTACATACCCAGAATCCAGAGCACTGACAACAGAACATGAAATGTTGGTGAGGATGTGGAGCAACAGGAATGTTCTTCCATGTGTATTGAGAATAAAGAATGGAAAACAACTTGGCAGTTTCTTACAAAACTAAACATATTCTTGCCAGATGATTCAGCAGTAGCAGCTCTTGGTATTTATCCAAAGAAGATGAAATCTATACCCACAAAGATGTCTATAGTAGTTTTATTCATAACTGACAAAAGCTTGGAAGCAACCAAGATATCCTTCCATAAGTGAAAGGTCAAAGAAAGTGTAGTACATGCAAAAAATGGAATATTATTTAATGCTAGAGAAATGAATTACCAAGCTATGAAAAGATATGGATATAAATATTTAATAAATATTTGATTTTAGGCTTCTACCAGTCTATCAATAGTATTAGTATATTTTAACAGTGAATGCTCAGCATTCATGAATTTACCTAATAAAACATTTTGGGTTCAATATTTTAAATACTTCAACCTCTATGATTATATTCCTAATAATTTTGAATTGGGGTAAATAAACCTTAATTTTTTGTAACTTGTTTCTTATTGCAAGAGAGCTCAATGAAATTTTAGAAAATAAAAATTTACAAAAAAAAAGTTTAGTTTATTATTGCCAAATAATTTAAAACTTTATCTTATATTCAAATACATATATTTTTCTAAATTGATTTATATGCTACTAAAACCAAAAACTTTTAGTTATACTAGATTTCATATCCTGCAATCAATGCCAGAAATCCATCTGGCAATGATTTGTCTTAAATAGAGTTAAGATGGGTGTTATTACAATGCAAGATGGAAACAAAGATAGTATAACAATTGGTGTTACATAACTTTTCCGTTTTGATCAAGTTACTAATCTACAAAAGGCTTTTATCAGTGACAGACTTGGGACTTTAACAAAACTTTTAAACTAGCATGTGCGACTCATTCCTAGAAAACAACACAATCAATAACACTTTATTTAGATTAAATCATGACTATTTCTCCATTTGAATAAAAAAGGTAGCAACCCCAATAAGTTTATTGAACATGAAAAGTTGAAATGCTATAATGCTCCTAAGGAATTAAATGATCCAGTCAAGAATAACTAAAAAAGGATATAAATTACCAAAGTGTTTGTATAATTGTAATGTACAACTGCCCATTATCGTTCCATAGTGTAGGCTTGTACAAGAACTCTATAAAAGAACTCCACTTCTAAACTGTGGAAAATATGTTCCCTTTCCCCCTATATACAACTATTAAGCCATTCATTTAGCTTTTAAAATATCCACTTAATACAGGCTTTTTACACATTTGAACAGGCAGCAGGGCTCTATTCTTATCGCTTACATCTGAAGGATAGACTTCTAGCGTAAGAGGTAAAGCCCATAAAGGAGCCCAATAATAACAACAAAATACAGCTTAGTGAGCCCTTACAATCTGCCAGCTACCTTTCTGAGAATACTTCAATTAATAAAACATATAAAATACCTGACCACAAAGAGCTTACATTCTTTTGAAATATAATAGTGAAATAAACCAATAATAGAGGGGCACCTGGGTGGCTCAGTCCATTGAGTGACTGCCTTTGGCTTGGGTCATGATCTCAGGGTCCTGGGATGTAACTCCCCAGCAGGCTTTCTAGGCAGTGGGGTGTTTTCTTCTTCCTCTGCGCACCCTCCCAATTCTCTCTCTCTCTGTCTCAAATAAGAAAATAAACCAGTAATAGAATAATGATTGATGGTTGATGGTGATAAGTGATACAAAGAAATACAAGAAAGGTAAAAGCCATTGGAGAATGCTGGGATGAAAGTTAATTTTATTTTGTGTTGGGTGGTTATATCTCATTTATGAGATGTTATTTGCACAAAGACCCAGGAAGTGAAGGAGAGTGTTATACAAATATTAAAGGAAAAGATTGCTCTAGGCAGAGCAAGTAAGTATATAGACTTTGTGTGAACAGCTTGTCTTTTACTTTTGAGGAAAAGCAAGGAGGCCAATGAGGAGTTCATAGTGGTGGAGAGAGGAAGAACGTATTGATGTATGACCTTCTAGTACATTAAAACGCCTTCAGTTTTTATTTAATATGAAAGGGGAAGATACCAAAAGACCCTCAACAGCAGAATAAAATCATCTGACTTGATTTTTAGGTTAAATTGCTGTACCAAAATAAATTTGCAGGGAGAAAGGAGTGCAGTTTGTGTGGAAGTGGGGTTATCAATCAAGTCAATAATTCAGGAACATATGATGGTGTTTTTAGCATGCTGGGTGGTAATAGAAGTGGTGAGGTATGGTTTTCATTGTGTATATATTTTGATGGTGAATATTCTGGTGAACAGGATGGGGTATGTGCAGGACAGACATCAACATTTATTTTACCTGCACAAACAGAAGGGTGGAGTCTTCATTCCCTGATATGGAGAGAACTCTGAGTTCAAATGTTCTTTCTCATTAAATGGCATAGTGATGATGAGGATTTAGTCAGACAGTGAAAGAGAGCAGTAAGCATAGTGTTAAGCGGTAAGACATTATAATACATTGGAACATCAAAAAACGTTGTGTTGGATCATCTGTTTATGTGAGTAAATAAATAAATAAAGCTTCCTGGGGTTCTGATAGAGGTAAAGAAGACTGTATATGATCCAAAGGGGCACGTGCACCAAATGTTTATAGCATTAATATCCACAATAGCCAAACTATGGAAAGAACCTAGATGTCCATCAACAAATGAAATATATATATATATATATATATATATATATATATATATACACACACACAATGGAATACTATTCAGCCATCAAAAGAAATGAAATCTTGCCATTTGCGTTGACATGGATGGAACTGGAGGGTATTATGCTTAGCAAAATAAGTCAACCAGAGAAAGGCACTATCATATGATCTCCCTGATATGAGGAAATGGAGGTGCAATGTGGGGGGTTTGGGGAACAGGAAAAGAGTAAATGAAACAAGATGGGATCGGGAGGGAGACAAACCATAAGAGACTCTTAATCTCACAAAACAAACTGAGAGTTGCCGGGGGGGGGGTGGGGAGGTTAGGGAGAGGGTGGTGGGGTTATGAACATTGGGGAGGGTATGTGCTGTGGTGAGTGCTGTGAAGTGTGTAAACCTGGTGATTCACAGACCTGTACCCCTGGGGCTAATAATACATTATATGTTAATGAAGAAGAAGAAGAAGAAGAAGAAGAAGAAGAAGAAGAAGAAGAAGAAGAAGAAGAAGAAGACTACTATAAATCAAATGCTATGGTTTTCAGCATAGAGTGTGTAATCAGGCATATTTTATTAAAGTAACCAAGTAAAATGATGGTCGAAAACTGGAATAACAGAAAACATAAAAATCAGAGATTTTAAAAAGAGATATGGGACAGTGTAGAGAATATAGTCAATGATATTATAATAGTGTTATATGGTGACAGATGGCGGCTATATTTGTAGTGATCATAGAATAATGTATGGAGATATTGAAAACCTGAAACCAATGTAACACTGACTATCAACTACACTCAAATAAAAAAATAGTAAAAATAAAACATTTTAATTTAAAAAGATAAAAAGAGGGACAAGAATTTGAAAAGTGAATTTCAAAAAGAGTAAAGATGAGGCTAAGACATACTCTGAACCTTGAGGAAAACACCATTTTGAAAATTCTTCCCATTTTGAGAAAACTCAAATGAATCAATACCATAAAAGAACCCATTTTAACTGAGAGATGTAATGAATGCTCAAGAAATAATTTTATGACAGGATAATTCTTCCCTATGAAACAGCATACAGAAACCCGGGGAAACACCTGGAAGCCAAATAAACTATACTGAAAATAAGAATTAGGAAAAAGATAAATGATGAAAGATAAGAAAATTAGACCTGCGACAGAGACCTAGTGAAGAGAATTTTTAGCTTGTGGTTTAATGTTTTTGAGGATAATCTAGAGTTCATAACTGCCTTGAGGCAGGCTGGTTGTAGGCAGTTTAGGCAGACCCCTAAGAGAGGCCTACTTTGGGCAAGTGGTGTTGGAGGAGGCCATTGGGCTGGACAAAGACAAATCCAACCATTTGACTAAAGTGTCTGTGAAGATGTTGAAGTCAGATGCAGCAGAGAAAGACCTGTCAAACCTAATCTCAGAAATGGAGATGATGAAGATGATTGGACAGCACAAGGACACGATCAACCTGCTGGGTCCTGCACACAGGATGGTCCTTCGTACACTATCATGGAATATGCCTCCAAAGACAACATACAGGAGTACCTGCAGGCCCAGAGGCCTCCTGACCTGGAGTACTGTTACAATATCAGCCACAATGCAGCAGAGCAACTCTCCTCCAAGCACCCGGTATACTTTGCCTACCAGGTAGCCTGAGGCATGGAGTACCTTGCCTCCAAGAAGTGCATACACCAAGACCTGGCCACCAGGGAAGTGCTGGTGACAAAGGACAACATGATGAAGATCTCAGACTTCAGCCTTGCCAGAGATATCACCACATCAGTTACTATAAAATGAGAACCAACAGTGGACTGCCTGTGAAGTGGATGGTCCCTAAGGCCATGTTTGACCAGATCTACATCCACCAGAGTGACTTCTGGTCTTTTGGGGGTGATCCTGTGCAAAATTTTCACTCTGGAAGCCTCCCATATCCTGGAGTGCCTGTGGAGGTGGTTTTCAAGCTGCTGAAGGAGTCATTTGATGGATAAGCCAATAAGTGCACCAGAGAGTTATACACAATAATGAGGGGTGGCTGGCATGTGGTACCTTCAAGCTGCTGGTAGAAGACCTGGATCATACTGTGGCCTTGACCTCCAACCAGGAGTACCCGGACCTGTCCTTGGCCCTGGAACAATACTGTCTATGCTTTCCCAACACCCAAAGCTTCACCTGCTCCTCAGAGAAGAATTCCACCTTCTCTCATGTGCCGTTGCCCAGGGAGGCCTATCTGCCCTGACACCCAGCCCAGCTTGCCAATGGTGGACTCAAATGACTAGTATCCCTATTACTCCTGTCCAGATTCCGTCATAAGCTGTAACCCTTACCCCCCACCCTCCCTGCAAGACTCACTGCCTTCTCCTTTGTCCCTTTCCTACTGGCAGGAGCCAGCTGCCTACCTGAGGCCTTCACCCCTTGAAGTTCACCTCTCTTCCCCTTCCTCTTCCTCCTCCTTACAACCTGCTCATGAAAGAAAGGAACAGAGAGGCAGGTACTTGCTCGTGGCTACTTCCTTCCCTCCCATATGTTGGACCAAGACCCCTCCCTGTCATCTGGTACTGCCTAGACGTCGAGAGAGTTGGAGATGAGGCAGGCCAGTGAAAGCTGTTGGAGCTTTCCTGGTTTGGTTTTGTCTGCTTAGCATAACATGTAAGACTGAGTTCTGGTGGCAGGGACCTAGTCCTTGGGGCTATAGCACTAGTGAGGGGAGGTCAACTGCTCTGGGCCTTGGCTAAGAGCAAGCCCTGCTCCAGAGATATGGTGCCAAGGGCTTATCAATTTTGATACTAATTTGCTTTGCTGACCAAATACCTGGTATCAAAAGATGGGAAGGCAAAGACTGGAAGCAGTGTTGTGACCATGGGGTCCAGCCCCAAACTATGAAGAAAACACAAAGTGTATAAATCTGAGTAAGTATATATTTACACACCTTTTTAAATAGGTTGTTATCAAAGATTTAATCAATGGGTAATATGCTCCTCGTGGCTGGGAAGCATCAGTTGCCATATATTAAAAACAAAGAAAAGAGGTGTCTGGGTGGCTTCCTCCAAGAAGTGTCCCTTCTTTTCAGGTCATGATCCCAGGGTCCTGGGATGGAGCCCCACATCAGGCTCTCTGCTCAGTGGGAAACCTGCTTCTCCTTTTCCCTCTGCCCTGCTTATAGTTCCTCTTCCTGTCTCTCTGTCTGTCAAATAAATAAAATATTAAAAAAAAAACAAGAAAGAAACAAAATGTTTTTAAAAGGTCTTTTTTTTTTTTTAAATTTTCTAGGGGTGCCTGGATGACTTAGTTGTTTAAGCAGATGTTTGCCTTTGGCTGAGGTCATGATTCCAGTGTACAGGGATCCAGCCCTGCATGGGACTACTTGCACCCCAAGGAGCTTGCTTCTTCCTCTCCCTTTGCACATGATTCCCCCTGTTTGTGTGCTTCTTCTCTCTCTCTCTCTCTCTCTTGCTGTCAATAAATAAAATAAAATCTTTTACTAAATAAATAAAAAAATAAATAAATTTCTAAACCTACTTTCAGTTTAGGTCCCTTAACAAAAATTGCTACTGCTTCATTAAAAAAAAAAAAGATAATTTAGAAAGATGCTCCCAGAGTTAAAAAGTTGTTTTGTTTCTTTGTCAGGATTCAATATAGAAGTGCTTTAAAAAGTAAAAGAAAAAATATGCTATATTAACTCTAATCACACTATAACTTTGGTGGTTATATCAAGATAATGAAAAGTGATTTTAAAGCAAATTTCATTATTAGACATAAAGATCAAGTCAAAATTACAGAAGAGTAAAAGGATGATTCATCAGGGCGTATAATAATTCTTTTTTTTTTAAAGATTTTATTTATTTATTTGACAGAGAGAGATCACAAGTAGGCAGAGAGGCAGGCAGAGAGAGAGAGAGAGGAGGAAGCAGGCTCCCTGCTGAGCAGAGAGCCCGATGCAGGACTCGATCCCAGGACCCTGAGATCATGACCTGAGCCTAAGGCAGCGGCCTAACCCACTGAGCCACCCAGGCGCCCCGGGAGTATAATAATTCTTGAATTTTAATACGTAACAACAGATTTGGGGATATATAGGGAAAAACTAAGAACAAAAATCATAACTTCTACCTTGGACGACAAATGGAAAATAATTTCAACACCCTTATTTTAAGATTACGTAGACAAATGGTCATCATATTGGTAAGATATGTAGGACTTGAACAAAATGATCAACTAACTACATATGCTTGATATTACATTACAGTAACTGAACTAACTGAGGTCAGTCTTTGGTGAATCACAGAAACAGGTGGAGTTGTCAAACAAAGGAATCTTTGTTTACAACATACAAGGAGTTCACAGGGAATAAGTTCCAAAGCCTTGACTGTTTGAACAGGAGAGAGATTTTTATTTAGTATTTAAGATGAATACTCAGAAGGGAGAGTTTTATTATCCCGTGTATGGTTGGTCATAAGGTTGTGGATGCATGCACATCCACATATGTATTTGTGCAATATGTATTGCATGTTCACCTGAATGAAGCTTGTATTCCACCGAGGGCAGAAACTTCAACGTTAGAATAAAGCAGAGGTAACTGTTGGACAAGGGAAAGGAACTCTGCAGGCTTCAAGAGCAGATAGAAACTAGATGGGGTCTTGGGCTCATTTTCTGGGACAAGGAATGAAAGGCCTTGATTGCTTTTGAAATAGCACTAGGAGTTTTACCACTGATTTATTGTCTCAATAGCTTAGGCTATTTCCTGGTCTGGTGGTGACTGTTAGTTTTCCCATTGCCTTGTTCCCTCAAAATCCTTAGGAGTGAGGTTTTTGCATTTCTTTGTAAGAACCTCCCAGGAATTTTTGGAAGAAGTGTGCTTGGGCAAGTACACAGGTGGGGTATAGATCATTGAAAATAGCTGGGGACAAAAAATGACTTTTCTTATGTCAGGAAAACTATATCTCTTCTTTAATTTTCTAGGAACCTCTAACTCTTTCTGCTGATGTTACCAGCAGGCATCTGAGATATTACTGATTGTTCTCTTGAACCTAAGGAAAAGGAAATGTAGAAAGCAAAAGAAAAAACTTTAAAATCTATCCTGCAACTCATCAATTCACTGCAGCCACCTCTCTGTCTTTCCCTTTCTCTTTTTCTCTCTTTCTCTTTCTCTCTCACTTTCTCTCTCACATACGCACAACACACGCAAATCGACTTAAACCAATTTTTAATTTTCCCTATTCCATTTTAATATATCTGAGGTATGATCATTTTCTTAGTAAATACAAGGAAAAAAAATCTAGGATTCCATCATTCTGTGTGATTAAAGTATTGAGGAATTTACTTCCAATAGCACTTATAAAAACATATTTTATTTAAGGAATATTATATAATCAAGTGCCTGCATTTTTCTTATTCTCTAACTAGTGTTATTTGGCAATTAATATTTTGTCAATCAATATTCCCCTATACCTGAATGTGTGGGCAGTGAGAGATGAGTTAGAGGCAAGGATGGTGAACACTCCCAACAACTGCAGACTACATATATCTTAAGCCATGATTTTCTTTGCAAAGGTCAACATTGATAATGTTCTAGTCATACCTCCGTGTACCAGGAAAGAAGTAGCATATTTCTTGAAAGACACAGCTATCAAAGCTCCATTGAGAAACCATAAAGATGGAGAAGGGATTTGCAAATTAAATATCTGATAATGGACATCTACTCTGATTATTTAAAAATGAATAAAAATAAAAAACCTTACTAATAACCAAACAGAGTATCCAATTTTACATGTGAAGGAAATAATGGAAGAGACATGTCACCAAAAGTATATGGATGGCTTATAAGCACATGGCCAATTTCTCAACATTTAAACATTAAAGAAATAAAAATTAAAATCATAATGAGACATGCTTACATATCTATTAGAATGGCTAAAATTATAAAGGCTAATTGTACTTGGTCTGAGCTAGATTGAGAAGCAACAAAAAATCTAAACTGTTGTTGGCATATATCATGATACAACCACTTTGTAAAATAGTTTCAAAAATTTTTAAATGAAAAATATGTTGCAGTTACACAAATAGCCATTTTATTCTAGGCATTTAACCAAGAAAAACAAACCCTATGTTCATACAAGGACTTGTATGTGAATTTCATATCAGCTTTATTTTTAAGAATTGAAAACAGTGGAAATGTTCATCAATGTCCATCAATAGAGCAAAGACAATTGGAGATTCTCAAAGTAATGATGCTGAGAAAAGAAAATCCAGGCAATGAATAGTATATACTGTGTGATTCCATGACTACAAAAAATCTAGAAAATACAAATTTATATATAGTCACAGTCATCAAATATATGGTGTGATTTTAGTGCCTTCTTCTGTGCTCCCATAGCTTCCTACACTTGTATCTCCGAGCATTTGTTACACCATGTGAAAATATGAACTCTTTCTCTTTATTCTGTCTTACTAGAATAAGAATCCTTGAAAGTTTATGGACAATTGAACTCTCAGTTATTAGCAGAAATTCTATCACACAGTAAGTTTCCAAATATAAAAGCCAGAGTTTTACAATGACTTCTAAGCTTTTACATGATCTAGCCACTCATTTAACCTCTGTGACCTCTTTCCCTGCTACTCTTCAGTCACTCACAGTGGCCTCCTTGCTATTCCTCAGATATGCCAGGCATGATCCAACCTTATGGCCTTCAAGATAGCCAATTCCTTTGTCTGGAGTGACCTTATTGCTGATAGTTCTGCGCAAATTCATCACCTTTCCATACATTTGTTCAATTGTCAGCTTCATTGTAAGTACCCTGATCTTTCTATTAAAAGATTTAACTCCCCATCCCCTGCCTAGCAACCTTGATTTTTCTCACCCTGATCGAATTTTTCTTTTTCCCCATTGTACTCTTCCTTTTTGAATGCACTATGCCATTTTTATTAAGGTTTATAGCTTTGAATTGTCTCACCCATTAAAATAAAAGTTCTACAAAGCCAATTATTTCATTTACCAGTGTAGTCTGAAGTAATATCTGCCATATAATAGTTCAGTAGACAACTGGTAAATTTCAAAATAAATTAATGTTGAGAGTATACTGAATTTCATAAGTCATTTCAATATTTTTTTCCAAAAAATAAACTACATAAAACATACTTTAAATTTACTTTCAAAATATTTTATAGCATATAATGGACAATATACATAAGCCTAAAGAAACAATCCTATAATTAACCATTTCATACCTACTTAAAAACTGCATAATACCACACTCTTAGATCCTCTTTGAATGCTCTAAAATAACCCTTCAAATGAAATACATTTTAAAAACTCACAGATTTTTTGGCAAATAATTTAATAAAATAAAAGTTTCATTCATCTATGTAGATCAAAATAAATGTTTTTAATAAGCATGAAATTATAACTCTGAAGTGTGCTAAAATGAAACCACCTGCTAAGGGTGAGAGAACAAAAATAAACATCCTTTTTCCAAATAAGAGGAATTTATTACCTTTGAATCAAAGCATGTGGATTTGTTTTAACTGGCAATAAAGCAATATGGAGACACAAACCATAGAAAGTCATATTTTAGATTTCCAAAAGACTTCTAAGTGAAGAGTATACATTTTTTAATTGCTACATAATGCTACATAATGACAAGATGACAGGTTGTGGCAAATAGCATTTTAAAAGCTCTACTCATAATGGAACAGAAGATGTCATTTCCCTATAATTTTATATATGTCTTTAATTTACTATATCTGGATACAACATATTACCAAACAGATGTTCATCAAAGACTAAATCATTTTTAGTGGAACATAATAATTTGAACCTACATCTATTAATCATTTTTTTCGATCTAACATTTATAGTCTCGCTAAACATTTTATCAGTTGTTGACAAAATTCAAAATAAATAGGATAAAAAGTCGTGTTTGGAAAAGTAGATTTCTTCTCAAATTGGCATTTAAATGAAAATATTTGCTGATATTTTTAAAACTTTAAATGTAATTTTATATATATCTGACCTATCAGATGATATAAAATTTTTGGAGAAAATATGACATATTTTTTGATCTTGGTTGAAGGTATTAATAAAGAGCAACTGTTTGTATTATTTGTATTGTGATATCTTAGTTAATAAACATGAATAACTGGTATAAAATATGTTTTTTAAAAAATTTTATTTATTTACTTGACAGAGATCATAGGAAGGCAGAGAGGCAGCCAGAGAGAGAGGAATGGAAGCATGCTCCCAGCTGAGAAGAGAGCCCACTGTGGGACTCAATCCCAGGAACCTGGAATCATGACCTGAGCCGAAGGCAGAGATTTTAACCCACTGAGCCACCCAGGCGCCCTAAAATATGTTTTTTTTTTTTTAATATAGAAGTATAGTTCTTGCCAAAATATGGAACTAGCTGGAACTGAATGCCTCCTTCAAAGTCAGCTCTGGAGAAATTATGCAAGTGTAATATGGAACTATTTCAGATATTAACCAAAAACAAAGAAATGATGATAAACGCCTTAAAATACTCAAAGTTGCCCTTGACTGGTATGTTTCAAGCTCTATTCCTGGTTTGAAGACAGGTTTTAACAGGCCTGTCACTGTAGAAATCCGCTGGATGTTTAGAGGCTATCAGAACTGTACAAAACCTTGAAGGGGTAAAGACTTGAAAATTCTTTAGAGAGATTAGCTCCCTAAGGCATTATTCCTCCACACATTTTCCTCCAATCAATTAAGACTGATGGATGAGGGGCACCTGAGTGGCTCTCTCATCACGTGGGTGGTGGGTTAAGCCTCTGCCTTCATCTCAAGTCATGGTCTCTGGGTCCTGGGATCCAGCCCCACATCGGGCACTGCTCAAAAGGAAGCCTGCTTCCCTCCCTGCTTGCCTGCCTCTCTGCTTACTTGTGATCTCTCTCTCTTGCTCTCTTTCTCTCTCTCTGTGTCCAATAAATAAATAAAATCTTTTTAAAAAGGCTGATGGATGATAAATTATGAAAACTGCTCCCTCCAAATGATGCTTCTTCATAAGGATTTAAGAATTTAAAATTGAAACTTGACCGTAGGATTTATCTTATAGAATAACATCAAGTGAAGGCAGTTATTATTAGTTCTGAAGTATTTGTGATTCTGAATTCTTGGCCTCATTAGTAAATTTATTTTTAAATTCTCCCATGGAGTGGTGATTGGCCTTCAGTCTTTCATTGATATACATCATTGGGTCAAATGAGATGTGTGTGCCCCAGAACTATATATAATCTTTTTTGTATTTCACTGGAGATGGCATTTCTGAGTTTTGTTCAATTGAATTTGGACAGATGTTTTAATAGTCACTTCTAGAGTTGGCCCTGGAGAATATCTTCCTTTTTTTCTCTTCCCGATTCTCTGAAAAACCCTGACTAATTCACATTATCACAGTAATATCATAATTCAAGTTTTTCCAAACACTATAGCTGCAAAATAGAAGGAAGCTACTCAGAATGGAATACTATTGTGAATGATTGAGAAAGAAAACATTATTATAATTAAGCTACCAGGTTTCAATGTATTTTATTGTTGCTTAGAAAATCCTAGCATACCCAGACTTTACAGAGATTTGATGATCCTAAGAAGAGCTGAACTCATGGACCAAAATAACTATGCACATAAAAAGTACAATTACTTACCTAAAAAATATGATGTGGTTAACTTTATATGCCAATCCAAGTGTTATGGGAACAGGAATTTAAAAAATAGCTTAGGGGCGCCTAGGTGGCGCAGTGGATTAAGCCACTGCCTTCAGCTCAGGTCATAATCTCAGGGTCCTGGGATCAAGTCCTGCATCAGGCTCTCTGCTCAGCAGGGAGTCTGCTTCCCTCTCTTTCTCTCTGCCTGCCCTCTGTCTACTTGTGATCTCTCTCTGTCAAATAAATAAATAAATAAAATCTTAAAAAAAAAAAGAATGACTGTACTTTTAAAAAATAGCTTAAAAGGAGCGCCTGGGTGGCTCAGTGGGTTAAGCCGCTGCCTTCCGTTCAGGTCATGATCTCAGGGTCCTGGGATCAAGCCCCACATCAGGCTTTCTGCTCAGCAGGTAGCCTGCTTCTCTTCCTCTCTCTCTGCCCACCTCTCTGCCTACTTGTGATCTCTCACTGTCAAATAAATAAATAAAATATTTTTAAAAATAGCTTAAAAGTATATGATAAAATAATGATATACATATACAAGGAAAAGAAAGATACTATACTGTGAATATAAATTAAGTGAAAATTGTTGAAATAAAGAATACAATAAATGGAGACTAAGATGAATATAGCTGTAAAATGAATAAATGAGTTGGGAAAAACAAACAAACAAATTAATGACTTCTGCCCAAATACAGCAGAAGAGAAAAAAAAAATAAAGAAAATATTTAAATAAGTACTGAGATAAATTTTGGAGAATTAAAGAAAGATAAAAGATACCAGACTTAAAATGATGCCAAACACGAGATATCAGAAACAAAACAAAACAAAACAAAAACTACACACACTAAAAACCACTCGTATACATTATGGTGAGTTTTAAGAATATCAAAAACAGAGAAGAGCATAAATGATGCCCAAGAGAAGAACAGATCACCTAAAATGTACAAGAATAATACTGACAGCACAATTCTCAATAGTAATAGCATATAAAGAGACAGCTGGGAGTTTTTATAGATGGAAAAGATATTTGAAACTAGGTATTATACATCAATCCAAATTATTGATTAAATTTGAGAGCACAGTAAAAATACAATGAAGCATGTTAGGTCTTAGAACATTTATCACACAGAGACACACATTTTGGAAAACTTCCTTGGAAGACAGCTCAATTGAGATCGAGAAAACAGAATTATGTACTCAAAGGCACATTTTGAAGGAAGGATTGAATATAGTCTGCACTGCAAATATTCTTTAATCGTATGTTCTGAATATCCTAAATTTAAGAAGTATTTGTTCAAATATTTACCTTTAAATAAATCCTAGGAGACTTTTTCTTGGATTCTGGAAAATCAGTCCATTTGGATACAAATCTTTTTGTCACTGATGGAAATTTTGATAGCCCTTAACTGTGGAATGCCTAATGTATTGTTACAGCAATTGTGATTTGCCAATACATGGGTGATGTGTGTGTGTTGTGTGTGTTTATTTTTATTTTTGATGGTTTAACTCTTCTATGAGATTTTTAAGTAGACATGATTTTAATAAATTATGATTTGTTGAAATTTATCTGAGGTTATATATAATAAAATGAAATTTGTGTGAACTAAAGAAGTGCATCTCCATTTTTTTTTGTTTTAAGAGTAGACTGGTCTTTAAAAATTGTCCAAAGAAGTACATTATATTCATTATTAAATTTGATAATATACTATAAAGTATTTATGGTCATATTGGACCATATCAAATTCTACTATTAATTCATATTAATAATTACCATAAGAGGAAAAAGGGATATTTTTCAAAATAAAAATTAGCGTATTTTTCAGAATATGATATAGTGTTATTCACTGAACTGAGGGAACAAATGTCAAAGTCTAACACAGTTTACAGAATGTTTTAACATAAATTGAAATTTAAATCTGACCAAATTTCACAGTTTTAAGTAAAATGATAGCACTTTATATCCTTGAAAAGTGGTAAGTGACCCAAAACATGGCTTAGAAAAACAAATTTAACACTACACTAGTCTGAGATGGTTAAGTTATGGTACAACTTGCCATTGTGTATCATCAAATGGTATATTTTTTTCTTTTGGGCTTGTCATTATATTTTATTTTAGCCATTCTGGTAAGTGTGTAGTGATATCTCAGTGTCATTTTTTTTTTAAAGATTTTATTTGTTTATTTGACAGAGAGAAATCACAAGTAGATGGAGAGGCAGGCAGAGAGAGAGAGGGGGAAGCAGGCTCCCTGCTGAGCAGAGAGCCCGATGCGGGACTCGATCCCAGGACCCTGAGATCATGACCTGAGCCGAAGGCAGCGGCTTAACCCACTGAGCCACCCAGGCGCCCTCTCAGTGTCATTTTAATTGCATTTCCTTGATGTCTAATTGTGTCAAAATATATTACTTTGATGTTTAATGCTCTGAGCTTTCTCAGTTCAGGACCATGAAGCCACTTAGGAAAAATACAGTTGCAGAGGCACTCATAGACCAACTCTTATTTCGAAATAAGAAGAAACATTACTACCCATTCCAACAAAAAATAGATTTGTTATGCAGCAGGGATTTTATAAATTACCTGACACAACTTAAATAGTAAGATGAAATGGGACAGGCGGCTTCTTGCAGCTATATACAACATCATTTTAATTTCAATTTTCAGTATAATTTTTCCAAGGTATACACAGAATATATATTTAATGTAAATTGTGAACATTTTAAACTCTGTATATGGAAATTAATCAATTTTAAGTTTATAACAATCAAAATTAACGGAAGTTTATTTTAAATTAGTTAGCTTTCTCTGCATTGCAAGACAGAATAATCAAGAATTGGTAAGAAAAAAGTAATCTCTGTAAAATTACCGGGGGTGCATTATAAAGTGTTCGGTAACTGATCAAACTCACAATTTGGATTGAATGGCAAGTGATTTTTAAAATCTGGAACTCATTGTCAATTTTTTTTTTCTTCATTGTGTCTTAATAATTTACTGTGTTCATTTGCATGGAAGTGAAGAAAAATGCATGACATTTCATCTCAACACTAACACCTTTAACTGGCAACTCTAAATGTACTTTACAGCAGTGTAACAAAGTAAAGATCAATGATGTTTCATGAAATATCTGTTATAATTCTCAAGGAGATAGGGAGTTTGTGCAAAAATGCAAATCACTTTGCGACTAAACACATTGTTTATTTCAGCTAATTTTAAGAAAATATGCTGAGAATCTCTCAAAAAAGGAAGCAATGATTTAGGTTTGCCTTCAAACTCCTTATCTAATCCTGAACCAACAGCACATAGTTCAAAGAGCAACTAATTTGAGTAGCTCCAATTTACACATTTCCTAACAATGCTTAATTTAGTGGAATTTCTGTCCAATTATGTTAATTTGATGTAATGAAAGACAAAAGTTCAAAAAGATCATCCTTAATTTATATAGATGCCAAACTCTGCATTTTCTGAATGACGCCCAGGAACGTATTTTCAAAAACAAACAAACAATGCCAGAACCACTATTAGGTCATCTCTAGGCAGAAAGTGACTCAGAGCTTACATTACTCTCTCCCTGAAAGTATACTGTAGGCACTGAAACTACTACCCTGAGTCTGTGCTATCAAATTCCTTAAGTTAGAAAGTTTTAAAACCCGTCTGTGTGGGAGTATTTCATTTACAGATAGAGATTTGGTTGTTTATACATTTTCATACTTGATTTTTAGGGTGTAATAACTATGTTTTAAAATTCATGGTGGTTTTGAATACTGTTGGATAATTGAGCTAAAATGGTATATCCATTCCTCCTAAGAAACAGAAATTATAGAAAGGTAGTGCTTTTCAAATCTGACATCTTTGAGTCATTGCAGTTTCATATAAATGCAATAGGAAAAGTGTCATTCATGTTTATGATATTTTCTATAAATAAATTAGAATGTACTGGAGGCCTGATATAAAGTGGGATGCCTAAACTTCAGTAAGATCTTGTTTTCAATTCAAAATAAATTTTATTTTTTATTTTTTTATAATGTCCCTCAATTTCAGATAAGCACCCCCATAATGTCCACTCCGGTTTTTTTAAGATTTTATTTATTTTATTTGACAGATAGAGATCACAAGTAGGCAGAGAGGCAGGCAGAGAGAGAGGGAAGAGGAAGCAGGCTCCCTGCTAGGCAGAGAGCCCGATGCGGGGCTCGATCCCAGGACCCTGGGATCATGACCTGAGCCAAAGGCAGAGGCTTTAACCCACTGAGCCACCCAGGCGCCCCCAAAATAAATTTTAAATTGAATTATGCACCTCTAAGTTCAGAGACAATAAACATCAACCAACACAATTAGTAAGTTCTATTTCTTGAAATTTCGGGAACATTGATAGTCTCATCTCCTGGAAGAACAACAGCTAAAATTTTAGGTCATGGATTCCTGCTAAAATATCACTTTCCCAAAGAAAATTAATGTTAGGAATTTTCATTGATTGTTATTGATCATGAAGAATATAACAACCACGATAAAAAGAGTAGCAAAAACATGATATCTCATCTGTAAGGGCATGTGGAAAGTAGGAAATGCTAATAAAAATAACTACCATTATTTCCTAAGTTAACATAATACAACAGAACAAAAATATTTCAAAACAATGTTTTCTTTTTTTTTTAATTTTATTTATTTATTTGACAGAGAGAGATCACAAGTAGGCAGAGAGGCAGGCAGAGAGAGAGGAAGAAGCAGGCACCCTGCTGAGCAGAGAGCCCAATGTGGGACTCGATCCCAGGACTCTGAGATTATGACCTGAGCCGAAGGCAGCGGCTTAACCCACTGAGCCACCCAGGCGCCCCCATAACAATATTTTCTAGGCTCATTCTGATAACTCTTTTCTACATTCAAATTTAAAGGTTGAGGCATGTGATATATATTACACAAAAAACATCCCAAGGCATTCGTTAAAAAAAAAAAACTCTTAATAAAGAACAAATCCAAAGGAATTTCTTTTCTAATTTAATTAACAAATTATGAATTGACTTACCTATTTTATCACAGTGTATCAGGCACCAATAATATTTTTTAATCGTCACACCTGATGCAATAGTTACCATCTTTCAAACATACTGATCACGAACAAGCAAATAAACAAGAGCACCGTAGCTTAAGATCTACCTGCATAAATATAGGTTACTTCAGACAATCTCTTCACCACAACATAGCAATGAATAGAAATCATACATGCTCTGTATGGACATACAGATGAGATAGAATGGGATGATGTTAATATATGCAGAAACTTTATTAATTACATTGTAAACCATAATATGGAAAAACAGAATACAATTTTAGAAATACCCAGGTCACCATCATTGTTTTATTTTTATATGTGTAGATATGGAGTTTAATAAACAATCCATGACTATTCAACTCCTTATATTTTGAAAATTTTAGCAAAAGTAACAAACCTAGCACCTAGAAAATTGTACCTATCTGCAATATACAGCTTTGCCAGCATGGTAGAAGAAAAGCAAAACAAAATAAGTAAGAAAAGTTTAACATTTCACAAGAGATTTGCTTTTATTTTTTTATTTTTTTATTTTTATTTTTCATTTATTATTTACTTCTATTTTCTACTTTATTTTAATGAAAATGTCATGACCATAACATAAGAGCAGAATTAAACCAACATGAGAAATTATTTTTTCATAAGTTAAAATAAACTAGCTTGGTGATTAATTCAAAATTATATTACAAACTTCAGTGTTCTTGCAGTAAGTATCACTGCATAAACAAATCAGTCAGGAGTCATAAACTAATGATGATTCTAAATGTTATTTAGAGAGACATTCTGTTCTTAATATATTTCAAATATTCTACACAAGGCAAAGTGGATCCAAGTAATCTGTAGGCAAAATAAGATTTTAGAGAAGTATATATTTCCAACAGTATTTATAAAATATTACCTTTATGTAAGGCATCATCCTGGACTTTGTGGAAAACACACAAAGGAGTAAGAAGTGGCCCTTCAAGAAACATATACAATATCAAGGTTTAACATGAAGCAGCATGTCTTCTCTAAGTAAAAAAAAAAAAACATTGTACCAACTGACTTTACTGAAACTTTATATTTATTGCTCTCATTTTAGGTCATAGTGTCCTTCTGCATGCAGGCTGCTATAACGGACATGATATAGACTTAATAGCTTATAAAGAACAGGAATTTATTTCTCACAGTTCTAGAACGGAGAAGTTCAAGATTAAGGAATGGGCAGATCCAGGGAGAGCCCACTTCCTCATAGATGGCTATCTTCTCACTGTAAACGTACATGATGAATGAAGCAAGAGAACTCTCTGGGGTCTCCTTTAAAAGGACTGTAATCCCACTTATGACCTAATCACCTCCCAAAGGCCCCTATGTTTTAATACTAGCACTTACAGAGTTAGATTTCATAATATGATTTTGGGAGACATAAACATTCACACCATAGTATATATAAACAAAAAAAGACACAAAAACAACAAACAAAAAAATTATTTTAACTACCTATTATTTTCAACTACATAAACTTTTAATTTGTTTCTATATAATATTAAATAACTCATTTGAGTGATTCACTTATATCCAATGCATCTGAGTGCAATTAAATTTGCTTACCCAGCATATCCAGAAGCATATTTCTTCAGACTATCCCATTCCCCACCTTACAGGATTTACCACAATTAGAAGACATGGGATAGAGGATAGATAGATAGATGTATACATAAACACACTTGTACATACCCATATGCATATTTTTTCCTGTTAATGATACTCATGCAAATAAAATTTAAGCTCAAGGAAACCTGTCTTGTGTGTTACTTAATATCCAGTTTTTAGTCAACATCCAAAAACAAATAATCCAATAAAAACATGGATAGAAGACATGAACAAGTGTTTCCCCAAAGAACACATTCAAATGTTCAGTAGATACATGAAAAGATGTCCATCATCATGTGTCATCAGGAAATTGCAAAGCAAAACTAGAAAGAGATACCACCTCACACCTGTCAGAATGGCTAAAATCAACACTACAAGAAACAAAAGGTGTTGGAGAGGATGTGAAAAAGTAACACTTGTGGGGGCTGCCTGGGTGGCTCAGTGGGTTAAGCCTCTGCCTTCAGCTCAGGCCATGATCTCAGGGTCCTGGGATCAAGTCCCACATCGGGCTCTCTGCCAGGCATGGAGCCTGCTCCCTCCTCTCTCTCTCTCTACTTGTGATCTCTCTCTGTCAAATGAATAAAATCTTAAAAAAAAAAAAGAAAAAGTAACAATTGTGAACTGTTGGTGGTGATGCAAACTGATACAGCCATATTTGAGAACAGTATGGAATTTCCATAAAATTTAAAAATAGAAGTCCTTTTTGATCCAACAAACCTGTTGGTGTGTATTTACCCAATGAATATAAGAAAACTTATTCAAAGGGATGCTAGCACCCCTATGTTTATAGCAGCATTATTTATAAAGCTAAGATATGGAAAGCGCCCAAGTATCCATCAATTGATGAATAAATAAAGAATAAGTGGTATGTATATACAATGGAATATTATTCTGCCATAAAAAAGACTGAAATCTTGCCATTTGCAATAACATGGTTGGAACTAGACAGTATAATGCTAAAAGTGAAATAAGTCAGTCAGAGAAAGACAAATACCTTTACTCATATATGGAATAAAAGAAACAAAACAAACAAGCAAAGGGGAAATAATAAGACATAGAAAGAGAAACAAAGCAAGAAACAGACATTTCATTACGGAGAACAAACTGATGGTTACTTGACGGGATCTGAAAGGAGTGATGGATTAAATAAGTGATGGGGGTTAATTAGAGCACTTGTCATGATGAGCACTGAGTGCTATATGTTATATTGTACACATGAATCTAATACAACCATATATGTTAACTAACTGGATTTCAAATGAACATTTTTTAAAATCCCAGTTTTTAGCTCACATTCTGGCTTACAAAAGGGATTTAGTCAGGAATTTGGAGATTAGTTAATGAACAAAAAAGGGGTGAACAGGCAGTTGTTAGATAAAATTACTATCCTTTCTGGCATGATCTTATACCTTTTATCTAGAAGTATTTTTAGCACTTTAGACTCTTCCTATTTTATTTTGAATCATTAAACAAAAATTTCCTCAAAGGACCTTAAACTCCATCCAATTTGAGCAACAGTTTGAGAGAGGAAATGGTGTCCAGGAGGAAAAAAAAAAAAGATGAAACTACTATTGTTTACTAGTGAATGCATAGTTCTTCCACAGAAGAAGCTCTAAATGGTCATGGCTCCAGCTTTATATGTGCTCAGTCATATGTTCAGAAGTAGGTAACACTATCAAAAAATATAAAGCATCTGAGATTATTTTCCCTTATTTGAAAGCTGGTGTATGAGTCTGCCGTAGTTTCTTGGGTGTTGATAGAAGACGCAGACTCATGTTTCAGAAATAATATAGTTTATTATTCACAGCAATAGAGGTAGCCAGAATATTAACATTATTTGTGTGTGTGTGTGTGTGTGTGTGTGTTTGTGTGTGTGTGTGTGTGTTTGTGTGTGTGTAGGGATGGGAGTTATATATCAGTTCTGAGCCTCAGTTCCCACAAGAAGAATCAAAAGAGAGGCAGATAATATTTGCAAACACAACAGGTTAAGTTAAAAAAAAAGATACTATTTCTGTCTTCCAAGTCTATTCAATACAACCATCTTCAAAGGATGGCCTAGAACAAATAATAAATGCAGAAATGTAAGCAACCAATTGAAAAGTGTCTCCCAAGAAACACACTTTGAGAGTCTTCATTTGACAAAAATACTATAGGATATTACATGGATCAGGTGCATTGAATACTGGAAGGTTAAAATTACAAGGGACCAAATATTTTTAAGCAGTTCTGGCATCCAGTAGAGTTCAAATAGGTTTTATAAGATTGAGGAAAGAAGCCATCAAAACCTGGGCCCAGGGGCACCTGTGTAGCTCAGTGGGTTAAGCCTCTGCCTTCGGCTCAGGCCATGATCTCAGAGCCCTGGGATTGAGCTCTGCATCAGGCTCTCTGTTCAGCAGGGAGCCTGCTTCCCCCCCCCCCCGCTATTTGCTTACTTGTGGTCTCTGTCTGTCAAATAAATAAATAAAATCTTAAAACAAAACAAAACAAAACAAAACAAAAAATCCTGGGCCCAATTTTCCCAAAAGTATGATTCTGATTCTAGTCTCTATGATGTTATCCCTTGAAGACAATGTCTCTAATTGAGTTGAATTAGTTTACTAAAGAGCATACCCCCATTTGTTGTAGGAGATGAACAATATGTAAGAGGCAAAATGCCACATGGAAGCCACCTTGTCTTCAGTGGAACATAGAATCAGTTCCTTTGGGATGAATTTGTTCCACATTTGACTTCCCACTTAAGGGAAAATAAGAGTGCCTTCTAATAGATTTTAAATAGGAAATGACAACGGAAGCTTATACAAGATTATAAAATGGGAAATTTCATTTAGATAAGCAATCATTTCAAAGTCATCTTCTTAATATTACAGACTCTTCACATAATCATAATTTTATTTTGGTATTATATGGTAATTTCAAATATAGTAAATATAAAGAATTTACCTCTGTAATTATAGCGAGTCTGGTCGTAGTTTAATGGCAACAAATCTTCAATTTAGAAGTATGGTCTACCAATTATTAATACATTTGGAAATGGTGTGTCATCTTCACTCCACTTGTCTCACTAAAACAGTGAGCCAAAAAAAGTAGGTCCAAGCTGTTTACTATGGTCAAAATGGGTTGCTTTTGCACTTGGTAAAGAAGCAGTCATATTTTGGAAGAAAAACTGAGGCTATTAATATTTTCAACTTATTTTCAGAAAAGGAAAGAAAGGATAATCTAACCTAAAGCCAAAATCTTACACAAGGTGGCTGGACAATGATCTTTTCCCAGATAAAGGGTTTTTCAACTTAGCCATGTTAGGAGGAAGAAGAGATGAGACATTGTGGACTTGACTAACGTTTGTACACTGTTCAAAAAGTTTTCAAAATAATGTGTATTATTTTTCTTCTTTTAGTTGAGACAAAAAAAAAAAAACCAAAAAAAAAAAAACACTAATGAGCTTACTCTTAAAAGGAGGTAAACAAGAAACTAGCAAAGATTGAGTGTTAGGTATTGTCCCTCTCCTTTTTTTTTTTAAATTATGTTATGTTAGTTACCATACAATACATCATTAGTTTTTGAAGTAGTGTTCCATGATTCATTGTTTGTGTAAAACACCCAGTGCCCCATGCAATATGTGCCCTCCTTAATACCCATCACCATGCTCACCCATCCCCACATCCTTCTCATCTTTAAAACCCTCAGTTTGTTTCTTGGAGTCCATAGTTTTTCATGTTTCATTTCCCCCTCCAATACCCCCACTTCATTTTTCCTTTCCTTCTCCTAATGTCCTCCATGCTATTCCTTAGGTTCCACAAATAAGTGAAACCATATGATGATTGACTTTCACTGCTTGACTTATTTCACTTAACATAATCTCCTACAGTCCCATCCATGTTGATGCAAAAGTTGGGTATTCATCCTTTCTGATGGCTGAGTGATATTCCATTGTATCCTTGGATCACATCTTCTTTATCCGTTTGTCTGTTGTAGGGGATCTTGACTCTTTCAACAGAATGGCTATAGTGGACATTGCTGCTATGAACACTGGGGTGCATATGGCCCTTCTTTCCAGTAAAATAGAGCTAGCCTATGACCCAGCGATTGCACTACTGAGTATTGACCTCAAAGATACAGATGTAGTGAAAAGAATTAGGTATTGTTAAAGCACAAATGCAGGGGATAGAAGTTATGGTACAGAAGATGGAAGGGCAACCATATGGCAGAGTAGAATAAAGTAGCTCAGGAAGAAATTAGTCATATCCAGATATTGTAAGGCATGTGGGGTTGGCAGGGAGAGCATGAGAAATCATGAGAGAAGAGAGAGAAAATGGACCAGGCAGGAGAGGTTTATAACATTTTAACATCTAAGGTAAGCATATGCAAAGCAGAATTGGGAAAGAAATAAAAGTTTTTATAAGACTCAATACATAAGGAATAACGTGGAGGACACTGGGAGATGGAGAGAAGTGTGCTGGGGGAAATCGGAGGGAGAGACAAACCATGAGAGACTGTCGACTCTGAGAAACAAACTGAGGGTCTTGAAGAGGAGGGTGGCAGGTGGTTGGGTGAGCCCAGTGGTGGGTATTAAGGAGGGAATTTATTACATGAAGCACTGGGTGTGGTGCATAAACAATGAATTTTGGATCCCTGAAAATAAACTAAAAGAAAAAAAAGACTGACTACAGACATGGACCTCAGTGTAACACAGATATGGAACTCACTGTAATACCAGCCACTTCCCACCGACACACACAGACTATGATAATAATAAATAATAATGCAATTAAGAAAATTTCCTGCCAAATAATTTTTCCTCTTTTTTATTTTTATGATTATTATTTTTATTTTATTTTTAAAGTTTTTATTTAAATTGTAGTTAGTTAAAATAAGGTTAATATTACTTTCAGGTGTACAATATAGTGATCAACACTGCCATACAATGGCTTAAATAAAAAAATGAAAAAAAAATTTTTAAAGATTTTATTTTTAAATAAAACCTCTACACCCAAGGTGGATTTCAAACGTACAACCCCACGATCAAGATTTACATATTTTACTGACTGTTCCAGCCAGGCACCCCAACAAATAAAAATTTTATAAAATTGTTGAGTTTGTGGGAGTCTCATTTGCTTAGTCAGTTAAGTGTCTGCCTTTGGCTCAGATCAGGATCTCAAGAGTCCTGGCATCGAGCCCCATATTGCTCATGCTCTCTCTCTCTCTCTCTGGCTTTTGCTCTTAAATAAATAAATAAAATATTTTTAAAAAAATTGTTGAGTTTGTTTAACTAGTTTTAAACTAGTAGACAGAGATGAAGATAAAGTATGATGTAATGGCACGGAAAAATACAACTTACACGTTTTAAAAAAAAATGTGCAATGCAAGTTACCTCACTTCTTTTATCACCACACTGGGACTTTCCCTACTGAGTTGTTGTAATGTAAGGACCTATTTTATATTTTTATATTTTAGCAAGAGGCTTTCATTGAGGTTAACCCTTAAACTGTCCTTGTTCCCCTTCCCCCAGGGGATTCACTTAAAAACAAGTCCTGGAAATCAGCTCCAGGTAACAAAGCCCATATACAAGGGTGGGTCAGGCCAGGTGGAGACATCAATCAGCGGGAGGGGGGCGGTGTTTGCATATTGTCTCCCTAGATACTAAGGAGTATGCCCCACTCCTCTGACCTTTGGGAACCTTTTTTGCACCAATCCTAATCAAGGTGTAATAGGCTGTGTCAAATGTGTATACTAGGGTAAATTGAACCTCAATTGGTCACCTAGCCTCACTGTGGAGTTTCCTGTGTGTGTTAAAATCTCATTGGTCACCTGTGCGTGGCCAGGCCTGACTGCATGGCCTTTGCCCTTAAAAGCTAGACTGTGAAACAGCAAAGGGTTTCCTTCTCTCATAAGAGGTGTGGCCCCGAACGTTTGGTTAGATTCTTGATGCTTGGCATGAAATAAAGCTTTGCTTGACCTTTGCTTTACATCAGTCTCGCTCCTTTAATCATAGACCCATTATTGGGGCATAACAGTATTAATCTTAAAGTTATAAGTCCACAATGCATCCATCATCCATTCTACCCCTTAACATTCCCCTTTGGACAGACCCATGATCTAGAACAAGCCTTATTTTATAGTGCCTTGTAGGAGATTTTTGCTGCTGCCTAAATTGCCTACTTTCCTCTCACCATTACCACGGAAATTGGGTCCACTGAAACAAAGGGGTAGTGTAAGAAATTAAGACTTCCATAAATCTCTTTAAATAATAAAGTATAAGATAGTGATACCTTTTTTTCTGCCACATAACCAATTCTTGCAAGAATAAGGTCATATAAGAGAATTTACAACACATGCTAGCATTATCCTACTGGACCCAGACCATTTGTATGTTTCTCTGTCTCTGAGAAATGTAGTTATTTACATGACTGAAACCTAAAAATTGTTTGATATGACCACTAATATCACCTACATTATTTTAAAGCCTGTTTAAAGCTTCTGTAATACATTGGCTTTGTAAACACTTATTAAGCATCTTGTATATATCAAACACTTTAAAAATCTCTGCTTAAAAAAAAAAAACTCTACCTCAATGGAACTTTGAGTCTGAAAAAGATACAGGCAATATACAAGGCAACAGATAGAATAATTACATATTTGATTATATACTCTGAGGATGTCACATTAAATTGATATGAAAATGATCAGAAGGATCTGGATTTCTTGTCAAAATTTTTTGCCTTAAAAAGAAATTGATATTTAGGGAAAGTTGTTACTGAAAGAGGTCCTGTGTCAACCAAAAATGTTAAACCATGATCTCGCTAAATTTTCCAGTTGTGATTATTGCTTTGTTTAGCTGTCTTCTATTAAGACTGAATTTAGTAATTCAGTCTCAGATTTCAGTAAGTCTTTTTTTAAAAGATTTTATTTATTTATTAGAGAGAGAGAGGGAGGGGCAGAGGGAGAGGAAGAACCAGACTCCTTGCTGAGCAGGCAGCTGATGCAGGACTGGATCCTAGTACCCTGGCATCATGACCTAAGCTGAAGGAAGACACTTAACCAACTGAGCCACCCAGGCACTCTAGACTGTAAACTTCTTAAAGGTAAAAAAGTTTATTCTTCTAGTAGTTCCACAGACATTTCTAACATCCATAAGAAAGCATGTACTGATGTAAAATGCCAGCAAATCAAATTATTTAAAAAAGAAAAAAGGAAAGAAAAGATATATCCGGATAAAGAGAAAAACAGAAAATCTAATAATACATTGAATTATTAGAGCAAAGAGTGGAGGAAGAGAAAATAAATATGAAATAGAGATTTCCACTAAAAGAAAAAAATTGAATAAGGCAGGAGATTTAGAAAATTATTATGACAGACTTGAGAAAAAAATAAAATAGGAATTTTTAGAAAATAGCAATGAATGAAAAGGTAAATTGTTCCTACCTCTATAATATTAGCTGTTTGTTGTTGTTGTTGCTAATTTACCTATTTAATCTAATAAACAAAGAAAGGTTTCATTTAGGGATAAGGTTTCTCTCTCTATATATATTTTTTTTCCATTTAGGGATAAGGTATATATATATATACATAGATATATATGTATATATATATTTTTTAATTTTAATTGTTGGAAAATGTGTCACAGAATGTGTTTAAACTTTAAGATACAGATGCAACATGTAATGAACTGCATTGTTTGAACATCTAATTTGTAAATGCTGTTAGAGGAAACTTGGTGGAAATGTTCTTATGTGCTTGTGTTTCTGGAACTAAGTATATTTATTAATAAGGAATAGTTTAAAATTATGAAATGACCAGGAGTGGACAATTTTCCTAATCCTATCAGCTCTTTGCAGCTCTTTTATTAGCCCCCTTCAGGAATATCAGCTTTTTTATCTAATTAAATTTTATATTAATGTGCTTTTGACTTTTGGCCTTTCTCTTCCTTCTGTTCTTTTTTTCCCCTAAATTACATGTTTCTGTTTAACAGCTACTATCAATTCTTTGATATGAATTCTCAACATCAATTTACTAACTCCAGAGATGAAGGAGCATCAATATTTAGAAGCGAAGAATACAAAGCCTTGGGCATCTGGATGGCTCAGTCACTTAAGCATCTGCCTTCGACTCAGGTGGTGATCCCAGGGTCGTGGGATGGAACCCCAGGTTGAACTTTCTACTCAGCTGGGAGCCTACTTCTCCCTCTCCTTCTGCCTGCAGCTCCCTTTGCTTGCGTTCTCCCTCTCTTTGTCAAGTAAATAAAATAAAATAAAATAAAATAAAATAAAATAATGTAAATAATACATTTATTTATTTATTAAAATGCAATTATTACACAATACATAATGTATTGCATAATTATAATAATGATTAAATAATTTATTAAATATTTATATTAAATATATCAATTTAATTAAATAAATATTTTTAGAATTTAAAATATTTCAAATTTAGATTATTAAATATTAAATCATTAATTTAATAAATAAATATCTAAACATAATTAAATAAAATAATTTATTTATTAAAATGAATAAAATAATGTTGTCATTATCTCAACATGTATTTTTAAATAGTCTAAAAAAAATCTAATAAAGTCTTAATACATTGAGTTCAGATATTTATACAAGTTAGCCCAGACACTGAACCCACAGTTTCAAAACTTTTGTTTTTATCTACTACTCAAAATACGATTTTAATGTATTTATTTGTAACTTTGACATAGCAAGGAAACTTGGAGGAAAAGGAGACATTTGCTTTTAATATTTGAAAATTATTTTGTTGATTTAAAAAAATAAAAACCTTAACACGTGAGCATTTCTTCTTAAATAACACTGTGAAGTTTCTGAGTCGCATTCTATTAAAAGTGCTGATAAAATGGCCTCAGTTACTCATTTAAATTATCAGCTGAATGGGTAACAAATGAAGTAGAGAGCTTTTTAATTATTTATGAATGTATTGCTTGTGGATGGAGTGCCACATAGAGTTACCTCTCTTTTTGGCTTTGTTTTGTGAGCAGCAGTGGAATCTATGAATGAGATTAAACATAAGGACATTCACAGAAATTCTTAATGAACTTCTGGGGAAGGGCAATAAGTGCAAGGAAAAACTGCAGCAAGACTAATTACAAATTTCAAGTGGTCATCGCTTAATTATAGAAGCTTTTAAGTTCAAGTAATATATCTTTTTCATGAGCCTATCATATTGTATTAATTACCACAAACTGCACTCTTGAACACTTATCTTTTCACATATTTCTTATTCTTAGTACTTAAAATTACCCTTATGATTGATAAGTAAATGGATTTTACAGACAATGCATTTATTTACATAAATAAATAATGCTGTTTATATATATAAAAACAATTGAATATGTGTATGTGTTCAATGAATTTTTTTTCAAATTAACATCTTAATTCTACCACATTAGTTACAAATAGATATAGACTTTATAGATTCATCAAATATTTTATTCTCAAATTTATATGTCCTTTGTGAAGTAAATGAAACTGTATATATTAAATATAATCCTATCACATATAACAGTTACTAGTGCATCCCAGGACATACATAGGTCAGGTCCTCCTCAAGGCATCACGGATAACTGGATTTCACTTTCTATCCTAGGAGTCTTCTGTATATTTCTGTGGCTTTTATACTACAATCAGGAGGAAGAATTCTTTTGCTAAAAGCTTCCAAATGACTATGCGAGTAGATTATTTGTAGACTAGTGATATAATATTATTGTTTAATATGTGAAGCATGATAAAATAAAATGCTATTGCCATATTTAATTTGTTCAGTAAAGCATTCATTTAGTTATCAAGCATTCATTTTCTTTTTTTAAAGATTTTATTTATTTATTTGACAGACAGAGATCACAAGTAGACAGAGAGGCAGGCAGAGAGAAAGGAAGGGAAGCAGGGTCCCTGCTGAGCAGAGAGCCTGATGTGGGGCTCTATCCCAGGACTCTGGGATCATGACCTGAGCAGAAGGCAGAGGCTTTAACACACTGAGCCACCCAAGAGCCCCAAGCATTCATTTTCTTTATACAGAAGAGATAGAACAATATTATATAGTAGAAAATACAGTAAATAATCTAGAAACCTTGATCATTTTGTTTTGGCAATTTTAGAACATAAAATTAGCTAAAGCTCAAGTGCAAGTTATATTTGTATCATAGGAGGAAAAGTTAATTAAAAGTTTGTTTATTACCATAGTTTAACACTTCAACGAAATGATAACGAGTCCAAAATCAATGAATATATGAAGTATACAATAAAAACAATAATCTTGAGTGTATGTGACTCACTGTAGGTATTGATAGGCTAGAAATCAAAGGGAAAGTATCTATAGGGTTTGTTCAGTTCCATGCTCATCAGATTAATAGGCTTTCTCATATTGCTTCCTTCACCACATTAATTTGTCTAATGAAGTTTTCAAGAGTTAAAGACAGTGATAGGTTCATGGCTGGAGAGAAGGTACAGAATCTAAGATAGTTCAGCAGTGCTTATTATTTAAGAGAAAGACAGCATGGGAGGTGAGGGGTATATCATGCATCCTGTTTTCACTCCCTTTGTGGAGCACCTACCCTGGAGGTCATGTAATAATAACCAATGACCAAAAAACAATAAAAAAACCCAAACATCCATGTGGAAGTGCCATCCCTGCCTGGAGATGAGTAGACTGCTCAAACAGATCCTGGGCAGGCATCTCAGCCCAGGCCTGTGTTGGGGAAGCTGGTTCCTGGCTTTGGGCGCAATCTGGAAGCCAGCAAACTGACGGGAGAGTGCAGCCAGGGTTAACAGGACTGATGATCTTTTTGCAGCCAGGCCGCGGGTGGACACCCGCTCAAGGAGCCAGGCTAGGAGGCTGCCCAGCGCCAGTGCTGGTCAAGCTTGCAGCCCCCGGGGCTTCCCCCGCGCCCCAGCCAGGGCGGGGCCTCAGGAGGGAGGGGGCGGGGGCGGGGCAGAGAAGGGGCTTTGCTAATTGCCAAAGCGAAAAGGGAGCTCCCGGAGGACTCAGGAGGGAGGGGGGCGGGGGCGGGGGCGGGTGGAGGGCGGCGGGGAGAAGGCGCTTTGCTAATTGCCTAAGCTGGAAGTGAGCTCACAGAGGATGTGGCTGAGAGTCTGGGAGGAGGTGGAGGGGCTGGCGGAGGAGGGGCGGGCAGCGCCGCGGTGCTGTGCTGCGGCTCAGTCGGGACTGCAGGACCCACCGGACTCGCCGCCCGTACGCTCCCATGTGAGGCTCCGCTGTCCCGCTTGTGCTGCCTGCTGCCCCTCCCGGCCCCAAGGCTTCTCCGGACCACCCTCTGCACAGGGGTAAAGTGACACCGCGCCGCGCCCTCACCTGGAGCAGAAAGCGCGGACCCGACCTGGGGGCGAAGAGGGGGGTTGTGGAGGCCCAGCCTCCCGCGAACCCCAGGGCACCGGGACCACCCCGGACGCTGCGCCAAACCCGGGTCCTCATGGGGTCGGGCTGGGGACAGCGCCTTGCGAGGTGCCCCCCGCCAGCAGGCACGCTAGCCCCCATCTTTCCGCAGCCCCATGCGCCCGTGCTGAGGACCCCCTTCCCTCCCCCGCCATGGCCCCGCTGCTTTTGTTATGGACTTGGGATCCCAGGTGGAAACTAGTCCCTCAGACCTCCCTGGCAGCAAGGAGGGCAGGGAGGGATTCTTGGTTTCCTGCCCTGGCTCCTCCTCTCTCCCCATTCACAAGCCTTCTGGCTTCCCTTTACTCTCCTCATTGTCAGTTTTCTGAAATGGTTTTCTTCTGCATGTTGACCCAAAGAGCTATTTCATGAATGAATATACACGAAACTGAGTTGGGGCCCACCTGTGAGAGCCCACCTGTAGAGGCCTTTCATTAGAATGGTCTCTGGTTCTAGCCTCAGTTCAGAATACTGCATGTACCTGAGGACCAAGTCCAGATGTTTCTTTCATCTCTGACTTGAATTTGAAATCCTCCTCAGACTTCAGCTTCCAGGATTTCTCCAGTCCTTGCTCTCCCACTGTCTTGGTGGGGATCCGCCATGAGTGTTGAACACAGGAATGAATGAATGATATATACCCCAGACTGCTGGGGCTTTGTCTTCTTTTGCTGAGGTTGAAAAGGCTTGGGAGAGACCCCCTGTATGCAGATAGAGAGCTGCATGCAATTGCTTAGATAAACGTGTTCCCCACTTAATTGCTTGGGCATTGAACATTTCGCCCTTAACCAGTGGCTTGAGCAGTTAGGAGGAGACAATCTGGAGGTGAATCAGAAGATGGCTGAATCCACATGGTGGTGGTCTGGGTTTGGGAGATTTTCCTGGAGATTCAAAGGAAAGATATAAATTCTTCCAGTGTGGAGTGGTAAACATTTTATCGATGGGAGATGGAAAATAAATGGTCTGGTTAAACTTTCCCGCCCCCTCAAAACCCATTATTTGAAAACACAAAAAGGGAAGTGAAGGGAGAAATCCTCCCACTCCCATTCCCACTCACCTCCATAGCCATCTCCTCTTCCAAGAACCTAACAGACAAGGTGCCAAGAAGTGTTAGGTACCAGCAGTGGTCTCAGATCTCATTCAAGAATCATGGTGAAAGGCATTCAAATAGATTGTGGGGGAACAGGGATCCAATTAGGGGGGGACAAGTTTAAGGTTTGCCTGGTCCCCTAAAAATTAATGGCACTAGAGAAGATGAGCTTTGGGAACTATAGCTTAATGGATACAATGTGTTAAAAGGTTCAGTGAGTCATGGTGGGAAGAGGCCAAGAGGGTAGCAAACACAGTCTTAGATGATGTTATTAATAGCACTACAGGCTCTAGATTTCCTGTGGTGGTGTTCTTGGCAAGACCAGCCCGGCCAAAGTGGATACTCTCAACCTGGAACAGAGGGTCTTGGAGATGCCAGCACGTGAGGTATGATGAGAGGGTAAAATGATAGGAGGTGTCCTTTGGAAGGACTGACTCCTTGACTTTAAAAGGGAGAACCCAAATCTGTAGGTGAAATCTTTCTGGCTACAAAGAGGGCCAAGGCCTCCTAAGGTCAAGGTCTCCTCGTCACTTGCAAAGATGTCGAAGAACATATTCAGACATTTCAAAGATGTCCTCATATCATTGGTTCCCACTCTGGAATTCTATCAATAAGGTGAGAGTTCCTCTAGTTGAAAAAGAGATCTAAAAAGACTTCCCTTTCTCATGTAATTTCTGTAACCTCCAGGACACACCCACCTCCCCCTTCCAGCTCTGTAATGAAGCCACAGCTGGTGCCAATTTGTGGAACTCCTTAAAGGCTATTCTCCCTTATATACCCCGGGACCAAGTTCCCATGCTCCCTCACCCGATTTCCTGCACTCACCTCCCACCTGGTGTGTTCACACCTGCAAGTGCCTTTTACCAACCCCTTTGCCAAAAGGCAGCCAGAGTGACCTTTCAAAGACCTATCAGTTCCTGGCATTTGTCTCCATAGAAATCTGCACTGATCTTCTAACAAATTCTCAGTCCTCCAAAGGCACCCATAATCCTCCCATCAGTCTATTCATACCCCTCCAACTGACTGATGCCTGTTCTGCCCCATCTCTCTGCCCTTCAACCACACTGCCTCCTTCTTCCTGTGGAGACCTCTCATGCCACCTGCCTCCAAGCACAGGTGATTCCCATTGATGGGAAGACCCTCTTCTCTCCCCCATCTCCCCACTCCAGTTACTCCCACTTATTCGTGAGCTCACAAGCCCCATGGTACACACTCTCCATGCAGCCTGCTCTCTCTTTTCTAGCACTGGCCTCCGTTTCTAGCTGTGCTTGTGTCACGGATGTCCCTCCCCAGCCAGCCTCCAAGCTCTCCTTCCCTTTAGCTCCAACACCTGACACAGTGCCTGGCACGTAGTAAGCCCTGGCTAGCTTCTAAGAGCCTCACTGAGGGACTGAAAGCATTTTAAAAATGTCACCACGTAGGCTCGAAACTGTAGGCAGAAAAAGCTTTGCCTGGATTGACATTTTAGAGACGTATTCGTCAAGTTGGATGTGTTCACTGACTTTACCTTGTAAAATTTAAAAAAAAAAAAAAGGACCTCTGTATCGCTTCGCATCTAAGGAAGGCGCATGTATACTATTAGACCACGTTATGAGCTTAATGGAAGGAGACAAGATGTTTTCGCTAAGAAAATGTATAAGACTGTTGAGGTCAAGTGGGAGGAAACAGTCCGTTTGTTGGAGCATTGCTATCTTACTCTATCACAGCCACTCATAAAAATCTGACACGGGGTGAGTCAGAATTGTCTGTCGGAGATGAGTTAGATCTGGCTCATGTTCCTACAGACATGAAAGCCAGAAACGAAAAAGGAGGCTTTAAAAGCGTGGGTTGAGGAGGCGGTGTGGTTCTCTGCGATGAGCTAAGTGCCCAGGGCCACCAGCAGACATGCTGGCCTGTGTCCGTCCTTTGTTCTGGGGTCCCTCTTGCACCATGTGGTGAGGCTGGTGGCTGGGAGAAGCTCAGGACAGGACCCGGTGGCATCTTATTTCTCCCACCCTCCTGTGGGCTCCAGTGGGCTCCAGTAGGTCCCAAGGGACAGCCTGCCTTCCTTGAAAAGCCCAGTAGCACTGGGAGCAGAAACTGGGGCCAAAGAGTGAGCACCCTGTTTGACAAGCTGGACCAGCCACCTCTTCTTCAGATGCAGGGGGAGCCCTGGCATGCTGACTCCTCCCTTCTCCCTTTCCCCTTTCCTCTTTCCTCCCTCTTTCCTTCCCCTCTCTCCTTCCCTGGTGGTGCCCTTTCCCAATGCCCACTTCATCCCTTTTCCTTTCTACATACCTGTCTTCTAGAGTTTCTTCTCTTTCCTCCCCATTACTTCGCTTCATCTGAATCTCCTCTTTGGTTCCTTTGTCCCTGCTCTCTGCTCCTCCTCCCCTTCCCTGGCCCCTGTTCAGCTCCATACTGAATGCAGGCAGAGCTGGACTAACATGCTCACTTGCTTGCTCAGCCAACCTCCAGAGAAGTCACTCTTCGGTGGCCACCTTCCTGACTCCCTGGTCGCTTCTCCACTTGTTCAGATATTGCTCTGAAGTCTGAGGAGGACAGAGCGGGGCTGCCACAGAAGCAGGCCAGAGGAGAAACCAAACCATGTGTCCACACTGTCCCCCAGCACTGCTGCTCTGAGAGCTTTCGGAGTCCTCAACAGGGTTAGGATTTAGGGGCTTCTTCAGAACCGGGAGTGAAAACAAGCATAGGTCAAAAGAAAAGCGACGGCCCCCACACAAAAATAATAATCACAAATGAAAACTATGTTAACTCTGAAGTCCCAAAGTCGAAGAATTGCCTTGAATCTGTCACTAGAAAGCACCCAAGGCCTCACTCTCTGGGTTCTGGGTGCCCTGGGAATGGCAGGAGGCTCTGACATGACGTGGGGGTGCCGAACTATGAGGGCTAGCCTGCCCGCTGGCAGGGGGGGGTACCTCCTGTGGCGCTGTCCTGGCACGACCCCCTGCGTAGGGGGTGTGGCGCGGCGTCCTGGGTGGTCCTGGTGCCCTGGGGTTGCCGGAAGCCTGGGCCCCGACCACTCCACACCCCCCCCCTCCTGTCCTGCGTTTTCTGCTTCAGGTGAGGGCGCGTCGAGGTGTCACTTTACCTGTGAGCAGAGGGTCCTCCAGAGAAGCCATGGGGCAGGGAGGGGCAGCAGGCAGCAGGAATGAGAACGGGACACCGTGGCCTCTGGGGCTAAGCTGGAGCGTGGGAGCGCAGGGGCAGCGAGTATGGTGGGTCCTGCAGTCCCGAATGGGCTGCAGCACAGCACCCTGGAGCTGTGTGCCCCTCCTTCCCGCCTGGGTAATTAGGAAAGCCCCTTCTCCTGGCCCCCCCCCGCCCCGCCCCCGCCCCCCTCCCTCCTGAGTCCTCTGAGAGCTCACTTCCAGCTTTGGAAATTAGCAAAGACCCTTCTCTGTGCCGGCCCTGCCCCCTCACTCCAGGGGCCTGAACCCTGGCTGGGGTGCAGGGCTATGCCCAAGCATGCTGCCCCATTGCCAGCGCCTGCGCTGGGCAGACTCATAGCCTGGCTTTCTGAGCGGGTGTCCACGGGCAGCCTGGCTGCGAAAAGATCATCAGTCCTAAAGGCCAGCTGCACTCTTGGGTCAGTTTGCTGGCTTCCAGATTGCGCCCAAAGCCAGGAACCAGCTTCCCCAGCACAGGCCTGGGCTGAGATGCCTGCCTGGGATCTGTCTGAGCAGTCTCCTCCACTCCAGGCAGGGATGGCACTTCAACCTGGATGTTTGGGTTTTTGGTTTGTTTTTTTGGTCATTGGTTATTACATGACCTCCAGGGTAGGTGCTCCACAAAGGGAGTGAAAACAGGACGCCTGATATATATGCATATGGCCATTCTAGAAAAATAGCTTGGGGTTCTCTCGGAAACGCGGCATTGGTCCTTGCACTATGGTTTAATAGAAAAGGGATTATGCACCAAGTTACTTAAATGAGCATAGGTTGAAATCGTTTACTGAGAGTAAATATTTTAAATAGTTATATTTTAACTAAATCTATCATCAATCATAAATCTATTACACGAAGGTTACAGGCAATTTAAAAGCAAGCGCACTCTCTTCAGGGTTTTAAATAACCCCTGTCTCTCTTGGCACATGAGAATGCAAAGATAGGAAATGGTTTGTAAAAGATCATATAATAGCTTTTACTAATTCTATTTATTTGACAGACAGAGATCACAAGTAGGCAGAGAGGCAGGCAGAGAGAAAGATGGGGAAGCAGGCTCCCCGCCAAGCAGAGAGCCTGATGAAGGGCTCGATCCCAGGACCCTGAGATCATGACCTGAGCCCAAGGCAGAGGCTTAACACACGGAGCCACCCAGGCGCCCCCAGATGAAATACATTTCTGACTTAGAAACTTCAGATAGAATTATTTTGTCTATGATGACAACTGAAGAAAATGTGTCATCCCTAAACCTAACCTTAAACCCTACCAACACTGAAACCTAAGCTGACCTTAAAGCCCAAACTAGAACCCTGAATCCCAAACCTGGAATGGAACCCAAAGCCTGTACCTGAGCCCTGGATCCAAGCCCTGAACCAAGAACCCAAACCCTAAACCAGACCTCCAAGTCATGAAACCTGAACCCAAATCTCAGCATGAAGTCAAACCCCAAATTTGACCTTGAACTTTATCCCATAAGCCCTGAGTCTTAAAGCCTAAATCATAAACTTAAAGCCCTAAACTATAACTCTGTTCCCTTGTCCTTCACTCTAAACCCTCACCCTAACACTAAACCCAAAGCCTGATTAGAACTCTGACTAAAACCTGAACCTGAACCCAAATTCAAACCCTTCACCACACTTTGCTTATGCACTTGCCATTGATGGATATTTGCAGTTTGTACCTCTTGATTCTTGTGAACATTGTTTGGGTTGGGGGCTAGGGTTAGGGTCTTGGATTAGGGTAGGGTCCAGGCTTGAGACCAAGTTGAGGTCAGAGTGTGGGTCTGCATCAGGGCCATGTTCAGTGACACTGTTTGGGTCAAGGACTGTTGTAATTCCACATTGTTTCCAATTCATTGTTCCTTAGCTATTTGGGGGGAAGTTGGGGGGTATTGGGCTCCATGCAGCTTGAATTTCCGGAATGAAATGGCATCAGCTGGACCCGGGGAGGGAGCAGGACCTTCCACTGAAGGGTGAGCTCCCACAGTCCTGCACTGCCTTCCACCGCCTGCAGAGGGCGCCAGACCCCAGCACCCGCCCTGAGCCCAGGCTGCACAGCCACAGCTGTGACCTGAGCCCTGCCTTTTCAGGACCCACTGTGGAGACTTCTGGAGAATGTGGGGCGCCTCCCACCCTGACAGGACAAGCTGAGGAGGGTGTGGCTCTGCATCCACACTGACCGGACCCGTTGTGGAGGACGCGCCCACACTGGCAGCAGTCCAACCTCCTAAGGACCAGATGCTGGAGGAGCTGAGGAGAAGCCGCCTGAGTTCACTGTCAAGGGGTTCGTGGTCTCAGGACCCCACAGAGGAAGGGCGCCCTGTGTAGACACTGGGGCTTCCGTCGTTTTGTGTGAGGAGACGTGGCCTCCTGCTGTGCTGTGCGCGGGGCTGTGGGGTCCCCCCTTTCTGGGCTCGGGTGATCCTTGGTCTTGTCTGTGTTTGTGTGCTCACGGATTAGGTTCCTTGGGCTCCTCAGATGGTCTGCAGTCAGGGAGCGTCCCCCTGCTTTGGTGCTCATGCTCTCACCACCTCAGCCCTGCAGGGTCCTTCCCGTGTCCACACCCACTCCAGGCTTGCACCTAGTCCGGAAATTCAGGAGCCAAAGTGAGGACTCTGTAGCCGGTTTTGGGGAGAGTAGGTATTTTCCCAGTGTGGGTTCTTCCCTGAGCACAGTGCCTCCCCATCTCCGTGTGTACCCCTCCCTGTCTGTCGTCATTGTTGCAGGGCTGTCACTTTCTTGGTTCAGGGGCCTCCTGGGTATCTTGCTGTCTTGGATGCAGGTGTAAATGAGATCGTTCTCCGCAGTCTCTTTCTGATGGTTCCTTCGGAGCACCTAGGAGTGCCACTAATTTGTGCATATTGATTTTGTTCCTTGCAAGTTCTTGAATTTATTAGTTCGATTGGCCTTAAACTTAATCTGCCAGTTATTTGACCAGCAGCATGGGTTTAATTGGGAAGAGCAGAGAATGGCAGTCTGGGCTGAGCAAGCTAAGGTCCCATCACAGGCAAGTGCGAGAAACAAAGGAGAGGAACATTATTTCATGGAGGAGGAAGAAGTTGGGAAGGGTGCTTGAAGGAAAGTCCCTTGGAGAAAGGCAGGGTGATGGAGAATTCTCACCAGCTGAGCTGCAAAGCTCCTACAAAAAGTCAGGAGATGAACCTCCAGCTTCCCCTGTGGGGCCTAAAATTGGTGAGTCTCTCCTGTGGGGGATTGCAATGTGGGGTCTGTAATGGGCACTGAGCACCAGGCGCCCCCTTCCAGCCTCCCCTTCTGGCATCCCCAGTCCACTTTACTGGGGCTTCCCTTCCTGCTTTTGCACAGTTCTAACCAGCTTGTGGTGGAACGTTGTGGAAAAACTGAAATTCCAAATCCACTGCTTCTACTGCACCTGAGATACAGGGGCCCATGATTTAATCCTCCCACGAGTCTCTTGCTAGCCCCACCTGTCCGTTACTCATTTTGAGAGTTGATATTACCAAAGTACTGTAATTCTAAAAATTTCTGAATTAGCTGTATTATTTCTTTTTAGGTATGAAGTTAACTTCCAATTATATGAATTTAATATTTTGGTCATTGTTTTCTAATTTTATTGCCTTATTCTTGGAAAATATAGCCTGATATTTAACTCTAGGAATTTATTGGCATATACTTCTGGCCTAAATAATGGCCTGTTTGTGAAAATGTTCAACTTATGCTTATATACTTACTGAAGACTCTTGTTTTGGGGTCAGGATGGCTACATTTATTAATAGATCAGGACTATTAGATTCTCTAAATTTTGATGTCTCTTAATTTAATCTAATTAAATTATCAGTTAATGAAAGAAGTTAAATTTTTTATGTACTACTGCATCTAAACTTATCAAAGTCTTTGCTATAATTAGACAAGTATGTCATCCTGTTTTTATACCAAGTCTCACATTAAAAAAATCATACTATCTGAAATATTATTTATTTTTATTATTATTTATTTTTTTTAAAAGATTGTATTTATTGGGGTACCTGAGTTAAGTGTCTACCTATAGCTCAGGTCATAATACCCGGGTCCTGGGATAGAGCCCCGCAGGGGGTTCCCTGCTCAGTGGCGTGCTTCTCCCTCTCCCTCTGTTATTCCCTCTGCTGTGTGCATGTTTTTCTTTTCTCACTCTCTCTCAAATAAATAAGTAAAATTTAAAGATTATCTCTCTCAAATAAATAAGTCAAATTTTTTTTCTCAATGGGAGGGAGAAGCAGACTCTCCACTGAGCAGGGAGCCTGATGCAGGGCTCAATACCAGGACCCTGGGATCATCACCTGAGCTGAAGGCAGACACTTGAACCGACTAAGTCACCCAGGCACTCCAGCTGTTTATTTATTTATTTATTTTTATTATGCATATGTTTTATCTCTCTTTTCTACAAGTCTTTTTTTTGATCTTTTTACTTTTTTTCATAAAACTGAATTATTTCAAGATGACTTGGTCATCCTCTTTTCCCCAACCTCAAAGATCATAGAGTATATTTTAACTGTTAAAATAATATTAGTATTTAAGTGCTGCCTACACAAATTAAGGCAAATTATCTGTGATCTGTATTCCTGAAAATATTTTTTTTATTATGCCTTCCTATGCCAATGACATTTTATAAGGATCTAAATGTTTCCATTTGTGATTTTTTTCAAGATAATAAAGCTATTACTTCATTCTTTTTTATATCTGATGTTATTTAAAAAATTTCTGTCAGTCTGATTCTTGTTTCTTTATTAATGAATTATTTTTTTTCTCTCTAACACTTGTGATTTTTTTTGTGTGTCTTTGGTATGTATGCCCTAGTTTGGGATTCATAGAGTCAACTCTAGTTATGAATATTTTCTTTCTTTTCTTGTATGTAAGTTTTAATCCAGTGTCTTGACTATTTTATGCTTGAGAAATAGATGTACATTAATATTCAAATATTTCTTTCCTTTTTCTTCTTTCATTTAAAAAAAGTCATTTATTTTATTTTATTTAAAAATATTTATTTATTTATTTGGAGTAGAGAGAGAGGGTCATGAAGAGTGGCTGATTATATACTTTCAATTTGGGAGGAGGTTAGGGATAGCACAAGCCTCCAAGGTATTTTATAAACAAGGTTTCCAGGACCTTGAGGGGGCTAGCTATTGTTAGGGAAAGGTCATTTATTACTATTTAGTAAAAACTCAGGGAAGAGACTCTTCTGATGTGTATCAGTGGGTATATGCTTGGGAGATGATTGCCAATGTATATCTTGAGGGCAGGGGTGGGGAGTAGAGATAAAGAAGTTTCCAAAGTAATTTTTACATGTGAAAGTAGATTTTCAGTATCCTGGGGGGTGGACTAAGAATGCTTTTTGCCCTGAGTGGATGTGTCCACATGGAAGCAGCTGAGTCCCCAGAGGAGCTTCAAGGACTTGTCAACAGGCTATGAGTAGTAAGGAAATCTAATTTCTTCTCTAGCTTTTGTTCCACACACATCACCTACATCTTACACCTCTTTTATATTGATAATTTTAATGCTTTGCTGGTATCCAGATGACTATATCCTTAAGTGACTTCTTATCTCTATTGAATCCATTACGTATTCTATCCATTGTATTCTTAATTCAACTAGATTACATATATTTAATCTATTAGTACCACTAGGTTCTTATTCTTGTTTTTATTTCAAAATCTTTCCTTATTTCCTTACATTATTTATTGGGTATATTTTAAATCCCTGAAATACTCACTTATTATATATAAGCTGTCAACCGTATTCTTATTTTGAGGTAGCTATATCTTTTTGGGTTTTAGGACATCATACCAACAATGCCAAATAATTTTCAGACAACAGCAGGATCTCCAAGAATTCAACTAAATTCTGACACTATCTACCTGAACATAGTGTAAGATTTCATCAGTTAAGGGATCAGTCCTCCAAGACTATCTCCAACCCCACCTCAGATGCCAGTCTCACTGTAGGCCCCAGGTTATTACCTGTGCTTGTGACTGAGCAACTACAGGTTGGAGGTCCCAGTGGCCTACTTCTTACGTTCTTTTAATTTGCTACAGGGACTCACAAAACTCAGAAAAATACTTACTTTATGTTTGCCAGCTTATTAAAAGATATAATAGAAGATTTAAATCAATAGATAGATAAAGAAGTGCACAGGGCAAGGTATGGAGAATGGGCACAGAGCTTCTATTACCTTCTGTAAGACTGCCACTCTTCCTGCCTTTTCATACATTTCACAAACTAAAAGCTTTCTGAACCCAGTCCTTTCAGCTTTTCTGTGGAGGCTTCATGACATAGTCATGACTGACTAAATCATTGTCATTTGCTGATCTAATCTCCAGATCCTCTTCCCTCCCCAGATAATCCTGTATTGGGAGGAAGGGGAGGCAAAAAGTTGTGAAGGCTTTCACCAAGTGGTTGGTCCTTCAGGCAAACAGCCCTTGCCTTGAGTGAGGTCTGAAGGTCACTTCATTAACAGAACAAAACACACCTCTCTCACCCTTATCACAGGAAATCCCAAGAGTTTTAGGAGCTGTGAGTCAGTAGCCATGGTTGAAAACCAAATATTCAGATGACCAAAATATATTTCTTGTAAACCACTATATTACACTACATGCTTAAGTATTTAATTATGTGATCTTTTAAACTAATATTTTTCTAAGAGTATAAACTGTTCTGGCAGTAATCTGGATTGGGGAGTGATGTATTGCCAAATTTCTGTCGTTTTAGTCCAGGAAGTCAAAGAGAAAGAACAGGAGAGCCCCTTAGGGCAGGAAGTTCAAAGTAACAATGTTAACTACTACTACCTTTTCTTGATTTTTTTTTTTTTAAACAAGCAAATCTTCTCTTCAGAGTTGCAGTTTAAAGCCAAGAACATGCAGAATTGGGAGAAAAAATAGTTAAATTTGGAGACTTGCAGAGGTAGAATCAGAGTAGTGAAAGCCATTACAGCAACTGAACTAACTGAGGTCAGTCTTTGGTGAATCACAGAAACAGGTGGAGTTGTCAAACAAAGGAATCTTTGTTTACAACATACAAGGAGATCACAGGGAATAAGTTCCAAAGCCTTGACTGTTTGAACAGGAGAGAGATTTTTATTTAGTATTTAAGATGAATACTCAGAAGGGAGAGTTTTATTATTCCGTGTATGGTTGGTCATAAGGTTGTGGATGCATGCACATCCACATATGTATTTGTGCAATATGTATTGCATGTTCACCTGAATGAAGCTTGTATTCCACCGAGGGCAGAAACTTCAACGTTAGAATAAAGCAGAGGTAACTGTTGGACAAGGGAAAGGGACTCTGCAGGCTTCAAGAGCAGATAGAAACTAGATGGGGTCTTGGGCTCATTTTCTGGGACAAGGAATGCAAGGCCTTGATTGCTTTTGAAATAGCACTAGGAGTTTTACCACTGATTTATTGTCTCAATAGCTTAGGCTATTTCCTGGTCTGGTGGTGACTGTTAGTTTTCCCATTGCCTTGTTCCCTCAAAATCCTTAAGGAGTGAGGTTTTTGCATTTCTTTTTAAGAACCTCCCAGGAAGTTTAGGAAGAAGTGTGCTTGGGCAAGTACACAGGTGGGGTATAGATCATTGAAAATAGCTGGGGACAAAAAATGATTTTCTTATGTCAGGAAAACTATATGTCATCTTAATTTTCTGGGAACCTCTAATTCTTTCTGCTGATGTTACCAGCAGGCTTCTGAGATATTACTGATTGTTCTCTTGTACCTAAGGAAAAAGAAATGTAGAAAGCAAAAGACAAAACTTTAAAATCTATCCTCCAACTCATCAATTCACTGCAGCCACCTCTCTGTCTTTCCCTTTCTCTTTTTCTTTATCTTTCTCTCTCACTTTCTCTCTCACATACGCACAACACACGCAAATCATCTTAAAACAATTTTTAATTTTCCCTATTCCATTTTAATATACTTGAGGCATGATCATTTTCTTAGTAAATACAAGAAAAAAAAATCTAGGATTCCATCATTCTGTGTGATTAAAGTATTGAGGAATTTACTTCCAATAGCACTTATAAAAACACATTTTATTTATGTAATATATATAATCAGGTGCCTGCATTTTTCTTATTCTCTAACTAGTGTTATTTGGCAATTAATATTTTGTCAATCAATATTCCCCTATATCTGAATGTGTGGGCAGTGAGAGATGAGTTAGAGGCAAGGATGGTGAACACTCCCAACAACTGCAGACTACATATATCTTAAGCCATGATTTTCTTTGCAAAGGTCAACATTGATAATGTTCTAGTCATACCTCCGTGTACCAGGAAAGAAGTAGCATATTTCTTGAAAGACACAGCTATCAAAGCTCCATTGAGAAACTGTAAAGATGGACAAGCGATTTCCAAATTACATATCTGATAATGGACATCTACTCTGATTATTTAAATATGAATAAAAATAAAAAAACCTTACTAATAACCAAACAGAGTATCCAATTTTACATGTGAAGGAAATAATGGAAGAGACATGTCACCAAAAGTATATGGATGGCTTATAGGCACATGACAAATTTCTCAACATTTAGACATTAAAGAAATACAAATTAAAATCATAATGAGACATGCTTACATATCTATTAGAATGGCTAAAATTATAAAGGCTAATTGTACTTGGTCTGAGCTAGATTGAGAAGCAACAAAAAATCTAAACTGTTGTTGGCATATATCATGATACAACCACTTTGGAAAATAGTTTGAAAATTTTTTTAAATGCAAAATATGTTGCAGTTACAAAAATAGCCATTTTACTTCTAGGCATTTAACCAAGAGAAACAAGCCCTATGTTCATACAGGGACTTGTATATGAATTTCATAGCAGCTTTATTTTTAAGAATTGAAAACAGTGGAAATGTTCATCAATGTCCATCCATAGAGCAAAGAAAAATTATGATCTATTCATTAAAGAGATTACTATTCAACATCAAAATGAACTATTTACAATTGGAGATTCTCAAAGTAATGATGCTGAGAAAAGAAAAGCCAGGCAATGAATAGTATATACAGTGTGATTCCATGACTATAAAAAATCTAGAAAATACAAATTTATATATAGTCACAGTCATCAAATATATTGGTGTGATTTTAGTGCCTTCTTCTGTGATCCTATAGCTTCCTACACTTGCATCTCTGAGCATTTGTTACACCATGTGAAAATATGAACTCTTTCTCTTCATTCTGTCTTACTAGAATAAGAGTCCTTGAAATTTTATGGACAATTGAACTCTCAGTTATTAGCAGAAATTCTATCACACAGTAATTTTCCAAATATAAAAGCCAGAGTTTTACAATGACTTCTAAGCTTTTACATGATCTAGCCACTCATTTAACCTCTGTGACCTCTTTCCCTGCTACTCTTCAGTCACTCACAGTGGCCTCCTTGCTATTCCTCAGATATGCCAGGCATGATCCAACCTTATGGCCTTCAAGATAGCCAATTCCTTTGTCTGGAGTGACCTTATTGCTGATAGTTCTGCGCAAATTCATCACCTTTCCATACCTTTGTTCAATTGTCAGCTTCATTGTAACTACCCTGATCTTCCTATTAAAAATTTTAACTCCCCATCCCCTGCCTAGCAACCTTGATTTTTCTCACCCTGATCGAGTTTTTCTTTTTCCCCATTGTACTCATCCTTTTTGAATGCACTATGCAATTTTTATTAAGGTTTATAGCTTTGAATTGTCTCACCCATTAAAATAAAAGTTCTACAAAGCCAAGTATTTCATTTACCAGTGTAGTCTGAAGTAATATCTGCCATATAATAGTTCAGTAGACAACTGGTAAATTTCAAAATAAATTAATGTTGAGAATATACTGAATTTCACAAGTCATTTCAATATTTATTTCCAAAAAATAAACTATGTAAAACATACCTTAAATTTATTTTCAAAATATTTTATAGCATATAATGGACAATATACATAAGCCTTAAAGAAACAATCCTATAAATAACCATTTCATACCTACTTAAAAACTACATAATACCACACTCCTAGATCCTCTCTGAACGCTCTAAAATAACCCTAAAGGAAATACATTTTTAAAAATAACAGATTTTTTGTCAAATAATTTAATAAAATAAAAGTTTCATTCATCTATGTAGATCATAATAAATGTTTTTAATAAGCATGAAATTATAACTCTGAAGTGTGCTAAAATGAAACCACCTGCTAAGGGTGAGAGAATAAAAATAAACATCATGTTTCCAAATAAGAGGAATTTATTACCTTTGAATCAAAGCATGTGGATTTGTTCAAACTGGCAATAAAGGAATATGGAGACACAAACCATAGAAAGTCATATTTTAGATTTCTAAAAGACTTCGAAGTGAAAAGTATACATTCACTTCTCACTTATTGCTCCTACATATTCATGAATTTGAGAGAAAATATAGGCCCTGTGTGTCTTAGCAACTAATGGGATATTTTTTGATATTTACATGCTAACACATAGTATGTGTTATAGTCTTCTCTTTTACATGTTGTAAAAAGGTTAACCCCTTTTCTGCAGAGATCTGAAAATGTGAAACAGTGCCTGAGTAGCTGAATTCATGTAATTCAAATTTCTTGCAGGTCTAAGACCTATTGATTTTCACTTGACTGCCTCCTTTTTCATCTGTCAATTGGTTACAAATTCTGGTACTGAAGAGAATACATTGGGGCTGGTGGCTCAGTGTGTTAAAGCCTCTGCCTTCAGTTCAGGTCATTATCTCAGGATCCTGGGATCGAGCTCCACATCGGGACATAATGTAACGACAGATAGTTTATATGGGAGCCCTTTGGGTACTCTGGTGGATGAATGTTTTTAAATTAGTTTTTCATGGACATGGGGAGTTAGAGACGAGAAGGGAGGTGGGGGAAATTGGAAGGGGAGCTGAATCATGAGAGACTATGGACTCTGAAAAACAATCTGAGGGTTTTGAAGGGGCGGGGGATTTGGAGGTTGGGGTACCAGGTGTTGGGTATCATAGAGGGCACTGCTTGCATGGAGCACTGGGTGTGGTGCAAAAAGAATGAATACTGTTATGCTGAAAATAAATAAAAAATTAATTTAAAAAATATTAGTTTTTCGTAAACTACAAAAAAAAAAAAAAAGAAAAGCGCTCCCATTTATAGCGTACACTTTATGGTTCACAAAGCACGTGCCAACAATAAAAATAATAATGGGTTACCGTTACGCTTCATAGAAAAGGAGGTACAGGGAAATTGAATGAAAGGGAATAACAAAGTAGGTTCATAAGTCAATCTTCCTTGTAAAAAAATTAACCTGAAAGTGCGTTTCTGCCACCTCTCTCCTGTGTGACATTTTATCGATGGGAGATGGAAAATAAATGGTCTGGTTAACCTTTCCCTCCCCCTCAAAACCCATTATTTGAAAACACAAAAAGGGAAGTGAAGGGAGAAATCCTCCCACTCCCATCCCCACTCACCTCCATAGCCACCTCCTCTTCCAAGAACCTAGCAGACAAGGTGCCAAGAAGTGTTAGGTACCAGCAGTGGTCTCAGATCTCATTCAAGAATCATGGTGAAAGGCATTCAAAGAGATTGTGGGGGCACAGGGATCCAATTAAGGGGGACAAGTTTAAGGTTTGCCTGGTCCCCTAAAAACTAATGGCACTAGAGAAGATGAGCTTTGGGAACTATAGCATAATGGATACCATGTGTAAAAAGCTTCAGTGAGTCATGGTGGGAAGAGGCCAAGAGGGTAGCAAACACAGTCTTAGATGATGTTATTAATAGCACTATAGGCTCTAGATTTCCTGTTGTGGTGTTCTTTGCAAGACCAGCCCGGCCAAAGTGGATACTCTCAACCTGGAACAGAGGGTCTTGGAGATGCCAGCACGTGAGGTATGATGAGAGGGTAAAATGATAGGAGGTGTCCTTTGGAAGGACTGACTCCTTGACTTTAAAAGGGAGAACCCAAATCTGTAGGTGAAATCTTTCTGGCTACAAAGAGGGCCAAGGCCTCCTAAGGTCAAGGTCTCCTCGTCACTTGCAAAGATGTCGAAGAACATATTCAGACATTTCAAAGATGTCCTCATATCATTGGTTCCCACTCTGGAATTCTATCAATAAGGTGAGAGTTCCTCTAGTTGAAAAAGAGATCTAAAAAGACTTCCCTTTCTCATGTAATTTCTGTAACCTCCAGGACACACCCACCTCCCCCTTCCAGCTCTGTAATGAAGCCACAGCTGGTGCCAATTTGTGGAACTCCTTAAAGGCTATTCTCCCTTATATACCCCGGGACCAAGTTCCCATGCTCCCTCACCCGATTTCCTGCACTCACCTCCCACCTGGTGTGTTCACACCTGCAAGTGCCTTTTACCAACCCCTTTGCCAAAAGGCAGCCAGAGTGACCTTTCAAAGACCTATCAGTTCCTGGCATTTGTCTCCATAGAAATCTGCACTGATCTTCTAACAAATTCTCAGTCCTCCAAAGGCACCCATAATCCTCCCATCAGTCTATTCATACCCCTCCAACTGACTGATGCCTGTTCTGCCCCATCTCTCTGCCCTTCAACCACACTGCCTCCTTCTTCCTGTGGAGACCTCTCATGGCACCTGCCTCCAAGCACAGGTGATTCCCATTGATGGGAAGACCCTCTTCTCTCCCCCATCTCCCCACTCCAGTTACTCCCACTTATTCGTGAGCTCACAAGCCCCATGGTACACACTCTCCATGCAGCCTGCTCTCTCTTTTCTAGCATTGGCCTCCGTTTCTAGCTGTGCTTGTGTCAGGGATGTCCCTCCCCAGCCAGCCTCCAAGCTCTCCTTCCCTTTAGCTCCAACACCTGACACAGTGCCTGGCACGTAGTAAGCCCTGGCTAGCTTCTAAGAGCCTCACTGAGGGACTGAAAGCATTTTAAAAATGTCACCACGTAGGCTCCAAACTGTAGGCAGAAAAAGCTTTGCCTGGATTGACATTTTAGAGACGTATTCGTCAAGTTGGATATGTTCACTGACTTTACCTTGTAAAATTAAAAAAAAAAAAAGGACCTCTGTATCGCTTCGCATCTAAGGAAGGCGCATGTATACTATTAGACCACGTTATGAGCTTAATGGAAGGAGACAAGATGTTTTCGCTAAGAAAATGTATAAGACTGTTGAGGTCAAGTGGGAGGAAACAGTCCGTTTGTTGGAGCATTGCTATCTTACTCTATCACAGCCACTCATAAAAATCTGACACGGGGTGAGTCAGAATTGTCTGTCAGAGATGAGTTAGATCTGGCTCATGTTCCTACAGACATGAAAGCCAGAAGCGAAGAAGGAGGCTTTGAAAGCGTGGGTTGAGGAGGCCGTGTGGTTCACTGCGATGAGCTAAGTGCCCAGGGCCACCAGCAGACATGCTGGCCTGTGTCCGTCCTTTGTTCTGGGGTCCCTCTTGCACCATGTGGTGAGGCTGGTGGCTGGGAGCAGCTCAGGACAGGACCTGGTGGCATCTTACCTCTCCCACCCTCCTGTGGGCTCCAGTGGGCTCCAGTAGGTCCCAAGGGACAGCCTGCCTTCCTTGCAAAGCCCAGTAGCACTGGGAGCAGAAACTGGGGCCAAAGAGTGAGCACCCTGTTTGACAAGCTGGACCAGCCACCTCTTCTTCAGATGCAGGGGGAGCCCTGGCATGCTGACTCCTCCCTTCTCCCTTTCCCCTTTCCTCTTTCCTCCCTCTTTTCTTCCCCTCTCTCCTTACCTGGTGGTGCCCTTTCCCAATGCCCACTTCATCCCTTTTCCTTTCTACATACCTGTCTTCTAGAGTTTCTTCTCTTTCCTCCCCATTACTTCCCTTCATCTGAATCTCCTCTTTGGTCCCTTTGTCCCTGCTCTCTGCTCCTCCTCCCCTTCCCTGGCCCCTGTTCAGCTCCATACTGAATGCAGGCAGAGCTGGACTAACATGCTCACTTGCTAGCTCAGCCACCCTCCAGAGAAGTCACTCTTCGGTGGCCACCTTCCTGACCCCCTGGTTGCTTCTCCACTTGTTCAGATATTGCTCTGAAGTCTGAGGAGGACAGAGCGGGACTGCCACAGAAGCAGGCCAGAGGAGAAACCAAACCATGTGTCCACACTGTCCCCCAGCACTGCTGCTCTGAGAGCTTTCGGAGTCCTCAAAGGGTTAGGATTTAGGGGCTTCTTCAGAACCGGGAGTGAAAACAAGCCTAGGTCAAAAGAAAAGCGACGGCCCCCACACAAAAATAATAATCACAAATGAAAACTATGTTAACTCTGAGTCCCAAAGTCGAAAAATTGCCTTGAATCTGTCACTAGAGAACACCCAAGGCCTCACTCTCTGGGTTCTGGGTGCCCTGGGAATGGCAGGAGGCTCAGAAAAGCGCGTGGGGGTGCAGAACTATGGGGGCTAGCCTGCCCGCTGGCAGGGGGGGGGGTACCTCCTGTGGCGCTGTCCCGGCCTGACCCCCTGTGGACAGGGTGTGGCGCAGCGTCTGGGGTGGTCCTGGTGCCCTGGGGTGGCGGGAGGCTGCGCCCAGCTCCTGGACTGCGTTTTCTGCTTCAGGTGAGGGCGTGTCGTGGTGTCACTTTACCTGTGAGCAGAGGGTCCTCCAGAGAAGCCATGGGGCGGGGAGGGGCAGCAGGCGGCGGGAACGGGAACAGGACACCGCGGCCTCAGGGGCTAAGCTGGAGCATGGGAGTGCAGGGGCAGCGAGTATGGTGGGTCCTGCAGTCCCAAATGGGCTGCAGCACAGCACACTGGCGCTGCGCGCCCCTCCTTCCCGCCTGGGCAATTAGCAAAGCCCCTCTCCCGGCCGCCCCCGCCCCCCTCCCTCCTGAGTCCTCTGAGAGCTCACTTCCAGCTTTGGAAATTAGCAAAGACCCTTCTCTGCGCTGGCCCCGCCCCCTCACTTCTGAGGCCGGAGCCCATGCTGGGGTGCGGGGCTAAGCCCTGGCATGCTGCTGCATTGCCAGCGCCTGCCCTGGGCAGCCTCCTAGCCTGGCTCCCTGAGCGGGTGTCCACGCGCAGCCTGGCTGCGAAAAGATCATCAGTCCTAAACGCCAGCTGCACTCTTGGGTCAGTTTGCTGGCTTCCAGATTGCGCCCAAAGCCAGGAACCAGCTTCCCCAGCACAGGCCTGGGCTGAGATGCCTGCCTGGGATCTGTCTGAGCAGTCTCCTCCACTCCAGGCAGGGATGGCACTTCGACCTGGATGTTTGGGTTTCTTGTTTGTTTTTTTGGTCATTGGTTATTACATGACCTCCAGGGTAGGTGCTCCACAAAGGGAGTGAAAACAGGACGCCATATATAGCATACAGCCATTCTAGAAAAATAGCTTGGGGTTCTCTCAGAAACGCGGCATTGGTCCTTGCACTATGGTTTAATAGAAAAGGGATTATGCACCAAGTTACTTAAATGAGCATAGGTTGAAATCGTTTACTGAGAGTAAATATTTTAAATAGTTATATTTTAACTAAATCTATCATCAATCATAAATCTATTACACGAAGGTTACAGGCAATTTAAAAGCAAGAGCACTCTCTTCAGGGTTTTAAATAACCCCTGTCTCTCTTGGCACATGAGAATGCAAAGATAGGAAATGGTTTGTAAAAGATCATATAATAGCTTTTACTAATTCTATTTATTTGACAGACAGAGATCACAAGTAGGCAGAGAGGCAGGCAGAGAGAAAGATGGGGAAGCAGGCTCCCCGTCAAGCAGAGAGCCTGATGAAGGGCTCGATCCCAGGACCCTGAGATCATGACCTGAGCCCAAGGCAGAGGCTTAACACACGGAGCCACCCAGGCGCCCCCAGATGAAATACATTTCTGACTTAGAAACTTCAGATAGAATTATTTTGTCCATGATGACAACTGAAGAAAATGTGTCATCCCTAAACCTAACCTTAAACCCTACCAACGCTGAAACCTAAGCTGACCTTAAAGCCCAAACTAGAACCCTGAATCCCAAACCTGGAATGGAACCCAAAGCCTGTACCTGAGCCCTGGATCCAAGCCCTGAACCAAGAACCCAAACCCTAAACCAGACCTCCAAGTCATGAAACCTGAACCCAAATCTCAGCATGAAGTCAAACCCCAAATTTGACCTTGAACTTTATCCCATAAGCCCTGAGTCTTAAAGCCTAAATCATAAACTTAAAGCCCTAAACTATAACTCTGTTCCCTTGTCCTTCACTCTAAACCCTCACCCTAACACTAAACCCAAAGCCTGATCTAGAACTCTGACTAAAACCTGAACCTGTACCCAAATTCAAATGCTTCACCACACTTTGCTTAGGCACTTGCCATTGATGGATATTTGCAGTTTCTACCTTTTGATTCTTGTGAACATTGTTTGGGTTGGGGGCTAGGGTTAGGGTCTTGGATTAGGGTAGGGTCCAGGCTTGAGACCAAGTTGAGGTCAGAGTGTGGGTCTGCATCAGGGCCATGTTCAGTGACACTGTTTGGGTCAAGGACTGTTGTAATTCCACATTGTTTCCAATTCATTGTTCCTTAGCTATTTGGGGGGAAGTTGGGGGGTATTGGGCTCCATGCAGCTTGAATTTCCGGAATGAAATGGCATCAGCTGGACCCCAGGAGGGAGCAGGACCTTCCACTGAAGGGTGAGCTCCCACAGTCCTGCACTGCCTTGCACCGCCTGCAGAGGGCGCCAGACCCCAGCTCCGCCCTGAGCCAAGGCTGCACAGCCACAGCTGGGACCAGAGCCCCGCCTCTTCAGGACCCACTGTGGAGACTTCTGGAGAATGTGGGGCGCCTCCCACCCTGACAGGACAAGCTGAGGAGGGTGTGGCTCTGCATCCACACTGACCGGACCCGTTGTGGAGGACGCGCCCACACTGGCAGCAGTCCAACCTCCTAAGGACCAGATGCTGGAGGAGCTGAGGAGAAGCCGCCTGAGTGCACTGTCAAGGGGTTCGTGGTCTCAGGACCCCACAGAGGAAGGGCGCCCTGTGTAGACACTGGGGCTTCCGTCGTTTTGTGTGAGGAGACGTGGCCTCCTGCTGTGCTGTGCGCGGGGCTGTGGGGTCCCCCCTTTCTGGGCTCGGGTGCTCCTAGGTCCTCATCTGTGTTTGTGTGCTCGCGGATTAGGTTCCTTGGGCTCCTCAGATGGTCTGCAGTCAGGGAGCGTCCCCCTGCTTCGGTGCTTGTGCTCTCCCCACCTCAGCCCTGCGGGGTCCTTCCCGTGTCCACACCCACTCCAGGCTTGCACCGAGTCCGGAAATTCGGGAGCCAGAGTGAGGACTCTGTAGACGGTTTTGGGGAGAGTAGGTATTTTCCCAGTGTGGGTTCTTCCCTGAGCACAGTGCCTCCCCATCTCTGTGTGTACCCCTCCCTGTCTGTCGTCATTGTTGCAGGGCTGTCAGAGGACAGGTCTGTCACCTTCTTGGTTCAGGGGCCTCCCAGGTATCTTGCTGTCTTGGATGCAGGTGTAAATGAGATCGTTCTCCGCAGTCTCTTTCTGATGGTTCCTTCGGAGCACCTAGGAGTGCCACTAATTTGTGCATATTGATTTTGTTCCTTGCAAGTTCTTGAATTTAATAGTTCAATTGGCCTTAAACTCAATCTGCCAGTTATTTGACCAGCAGCATGGGTTTAATTGGGAAGAGCAGAGAATGGCAGTCTGGGCTGAGCAAGCTAAGGTCCCAACACAGGCAAGTGCGAGAAACAAAGGAGAGGAACATTATTTCATGGAGGAGGAAGAAGTTGGGAAGGGTGCTTGAGGAAAAGTCCCTTGGAGAAAGGCAGGTGATGGAGAATTCTCACCAGCTGAGCTGCAAAGATCCTACAAAAAGTCAGGAGATGAACCTCCAGCTTCCCCTGTGGGGTCTAAAATTGGTGAGTCTCTCCTGTGGGGGATTGCAATGTGGGGTCTGTAATGGGCACTGAGCACCAGGCGCCCCCTTCCAGCCTCCCCTTCTGGCATCCCCAGTCCACTTTACTGGGGCTTCCCTTCCTGCTTTTGCACAGTTCTAACCAGCTTGTGGTGGAACGTTGTGGAAAAACTGAAATTCCAAATCCACTGCTTCTACTGCACCTGAGATACAGGGGCCCATGATTTAATCCTCCCACGAGTCTCTTGCTAGCCCCACCTGTCCGTTACTCATTTTGAGAGTTGATATTACCAAAGTACTGTAATTCTAAAAATTTCTGAATTAGCTGTATTATTTCTTTTTAGGTATGAAGTTAACTTCCAATTATATGAATTTAATATTTTGGTCATTGTTTTCTAATTTTATTGCCTTATTCTTGGAAAATATAGCCTGATATTTAACTCTAGGAATTTATTGGCATATACTTCTGGCCTAAATAATGGCCTGTTTGTGTAAATGTTCAACTTATGCTTATATACTTACTGAAGACTCTTGTTTTGGGGTCAGGATGGCTACATTTATTAATAGATCAGGACTATTAGATTCTCTAAATTTTGATGTCTCTTAATTTAATCTAATTAAATTATCAGTTAATGAAAGAAGTTAAATTTTTTATGTACTACTGCATCTAAACTTATCAAAGTCTTTGCTATAATTAGACAAGTATGTCATCCTGTTTTTATACCAAGTCTCACATTAAAAAAATCATACTATCTGAAATATTATTTATTTTTATTATTATTTATTTTTTTTAAAAGATTGTATTTATTGGGGTACCTGAGATAAGTGTCTACCTATAGCTCAGGTCATAATACCCGGGTCCTGGGATAGAGCCCCGCAGGGGGTTCCCTGCTCAGTGGCGTGCTTCTCCCTCTCCCTCTGTTATTCCCTCTGCTGTGTGCATGTTTTTCTTTTCTCACTCTCTCTCAAATAAATAAGTAAAATTTAAAGATTATCTCTCTCAAATAAATAAGTCAAATTTTTTTTCTCAATGGGAGGGAGAAGCAGACTCTCCACTGAGCAGGGAGCCTGATGCAGGGCTCAATACCAGGACCCTGGGATCATCACCTGAGCTGAAGGCAGACTCTTGAACCGACTAAGTCACCCAGGCACTCCAGCTGTTTATTTATTTATTTATTTTTATTATGCATATGTTTTATCTCTCTTTTCTACAAGTCTTTTTTTTTATCTTTTTACTTTTTTCATAAAACTGAATTATTTCAAGATGACTTGGTCATCCTCTTTTCCCCAACCTCAAAGATTATAGAGTATATTTTAACTGTTAAAATAATATTAGTATTTAAGTGCTGCCTACACAAATTAAGGCAAATTATCTGTGATCTGTATTCCTGAAAATATTTTTTTTATTATGCCTTCCTATGCCAATGACATTTTATAAGGATCTAAATGTTTCCATTTGTGATTTTTTTTCAAGATAATAAAGCTATTACTTCATTCTTTTTTATATCTGATGTTATTTAAAAAATTTCTGTCAGTCTGATTCTTGTTTCTTTATTAATGAATTATTTTTTTTCTCTCTAACACTTGTGATTTTTTTTGTGTGTCTTTGGTATGTATGCCCTAGTTTGGGATTCATAGAGTCAACTCTAGTTATGAATATTTTCTTTCTTTTCTTGTATGTAAGTTTTAATCCAGTGTCTTGACTATTTTATGCTTGAGAAATAGATGTACATTAATATTCAAATATTTCTTTCCTTTTTCTTCTTTCATTTAAAAAAAGTCATTTATTTTATTTTATTTAAAAATATTTATTTATTTATTTGGAGTAGAGAGAGAGGGTCATGAAGAGTGGCTGATTATATACTTTCAATTTGGGAGGAGGTTAGGGATAGCACAAGCCTCCAAGGTATTTTATAAACAAGGTTTCCAGGACCTTGAGGGGGCTAGCTATTGTTAGGGAAAGGTCATTTATTACTATTTAGTAAAAACTCAGGGAAGAGACTCTTCTGATGTGTATCAGTGGGTATATGCTTGGGAGATGATTGCCAATGTATATCTTGAGGGCAGGGGTGGGGAGTAGAGATAAAGAAGTTTCCAAAGTAATTTTTACATGTGAAAGTAGATTTTCAGTATCCTGGGGGGTGGACTAAGAATGCTTTTTGCCCTGAGTGGATGTGTCCACATGGAAGCAGCTGAGTCCCCAGAGGAGCTTCAAGGACTTGTCAACAGGCTATGAGTAGTAAGGAAATCTAATTTCTTCTCTAGCTTTTGTTCCACACACATCACCTACATCTTACACCTCTTTTATATTGATAATTTTAATGCTTTGCTGGTATCCAGATGACTATATCCTTAAGTGACTTCTTATCTCTATTGAATCCATTATGTATTCTATCCATTGTATTCTTAATTCAACTAGATTACATATATTTAATCTATTAGTACCACTAGGTTCTTATTCTTGTTTTTATTTCAAAATCTTTCCTTATTTCCTTACATTATTTATTGGGTATATTTTAAATCCCTGAAATACTCACTTATTATATATAAGCTGTCAACCGTATTCTTATTTTGAGGTAGCTATATCTTTTTGGGTTTTAGGACATCATACCAACAATGCCAAATAATTTTCAGACAACAGCAGGATCTCCAAGAATTCAACTAAATTCTGACACTATCTACCTGAACATAGTGTAAGATTTCATCAGTTAAGGGATCAGTCCTCCAAGACTATCTCCAACCCCACCTCAGATGCCAGTCTCACTGTAGGCCCCAGGTTATTACCTGTGCTTGTGACTGAGCAACTACAGGTTGGAGGTCCCAGTGGCCTACTTCTTACGTTCTTTTAATTTGCTACAGGGACTCACAAAACTCAGAAAAATACTTACTTTATGTTTGCCAGCTTATTAAAAGATATAATAGAAGATTTAAATCAATAGATAGATAAAGAAGTGCACAGGGCAAGGTATGGAGAATGGGCACAGAGCTTCTATTACCTTCTGTAAGACTGCCACTCTTCCTGCCTTTTCATACATTTCACAAACTAAAAGCTTTCTGAACCCAGTCCTTTCAGCTTTTCTGTGGAGGCTTCATGACATAGTCATGACTGACTAAATCATTGTCATTTGCTGATCTAATCTCCAGATCCTCTTCCCTCCCCAGATAATCCTGTATTGGGAGGAAGGGGAGGCAAAAAGTTGTGAAGGCTTTCACCAAGTGGTTGGTTTTTCAGGCAAACAGCCCTTGCCTTGAGTGAGGTCTGAAGGTCACTTCATTAACAGAACAAAACACACCTCTCTCACCCTTATCACAGGAAATCCCAAGAGTTTTAGGAGCTGTGAGTCAGTAGCCATGGTTGAAAACCAAATATTCAGATGACCAAAATATATTTCTTGTAAACCACTATATTACACTACATGCTTAAGTATTTAATTATGTGATCTTTTAAACTAATATTTTTCTAAGAGTATAAACTGTTCTGGCAGTAATCTGGATTGGGGAGTGATGTATTGCCAAATTTCTGTCGTTTTAGTCCAGGAAGTCAAAGAGAAAGAACAGGAGAGCCCCTTAGGGCAGGAAGTTCAAAGTAACAATGTTAACTACTACTACCTTTTCTTGATTTTTTTTTTTAAACAAGCAAATCTTCTCTTCAGAGTTGCAGTTTAAAGCCAAGAACATGCAGAATTGGGAGAAAAAATAGTTAAATTTGGAGACTTGCAGAGGTAGAATCAGAGTAGTGAAAGCCATTACAGCAACTGAACTAACTGAGGTCAGTCTTTGGTGAATCACAGAAACAGGTGGAGTTGTCAAACAAAGGAATCTTTGTTTACAACATACAAGGAGATCACAGGGAATAAGTTCCAAAGCCTTGACTGTTTGAACAGGAGAGAGATTTTTATTTAGTATTTAAGATGAATACTCAGAAGGGAGAGTTTTATTATTCCGTGTATGGTTGGTCATAAGGTTGTGGCTGCATGCACATCCACATATGTATTTGTGCAATATGTATTGCATGTTCACCTGAATGAAGCTTGTATTCCACCGAGGGCAGAAACTTCAACGTTAGAATAAAGCAGAGGTAACTGTTGGACAAGGGAAAGGGACTCTGCAGGCTTCAAGAGCAGATAGAAACTAGATGGGGTCTTGGGCTCATTTTCTGGGACAAGGAATGCAAGGCCTTGATTGCTTTTGAAATAGCACTAGGAGTTTTACCACTGATTTATTGTCTCAATAGCTTAGGCTATTTCCTGGTCTGGTGGTGACTGTTAGTTTTCCCATTGCCTTGTTCCCTCAAAATCCTTAAGGAGTGAGGTTTTTGCATTTCTTTTTAAGAACCTCCCAGGAAGTTTAGGAAGAAGTGTGCTTGGGCAAGTACACAGGTGGGGTATAGATCATTGAAAATAGCTGGGGACAAAAAATGATTTTCTTATGTCAGGAAAACTATATGTCATCTTAATTTTCTGGGAACCTCTAATTCTTTCTGCTGATGTTACCAGCAGGCTTCTGAGATATTACTGATTGTTCTCTTGTACCTAAGGAAAAAGAAATGTAGAAAGCAAAAGACAAAACTTTAAAATCTATCCTCCAACTCATCAATTCACTGCAGCCACCTCTCTGTCTTTCCCTTTCTCTTTTTCTTTATCTTTCTCTCTCACTTTCTCTCTCACATACGCACAACACACGCAAATCATCTTAAAACAATTTTTAATTTTCCCTATTCCATTTTAATATACTTGAGGCATGATCATTTTCTTAGTAAATACAAGAAAAAAAAATCTAGGATTCCATCATTCTGTGTGATTAAAGTATTGAGGAATTTACTTCCAATAGCACTTATAAAAACACATTTTATTTATGTAATATTATATAATCAGGTGCCTGCATTTTTCTTATTCTCTAACTAGTGTTATTTGGCAATTAATATTTTGTCAATCAATATTCCCCTATATCTGAATGTGTGGGCAGTGAGAGATGAGTTAGAGGCAAGGATGGTGAACACTCCCAACAACTGCAGACTACATATATCTTAAGCCATGATTTTCTTTGCAAAGGTCAACATTGATAATGTTCTAGTCATACCTCCGTGTACCAGGAAAGAAGTAGCATATTTCTTGAAAGACACAGCTATCAAAGCTCCATTGAGAAACTGTAAAGATGGACAAGCGATTTCCAAATTACATATCTGATAATGGACATCTACTCTGATTATTTAAATATGAATAAAAATAAAAAAACCTTACTAATAACCAAACAGAGTATCCAATTTTACATGTGAAGGAAATAATGGAAGAGACATGTCACCAAAAGTATATGGATGGCTTATAGGCACATGACAAATTTCTCAACATTTAGACATTAAAGAAATACAAATTAAAATCATAATGAGACATGCTTACATATCTATTAGAATGGCTAAAATTATAAAGGCTAATTGTACTTGGTCTGAGCTAGATTGAGAAGCAACAAAAAATCTAAACTGTTGTTGGCATATATCATGATACAACCACTTTGGAAAATAGTTTGAAAATTTTTTTAAATGCAAAATATGTTGCAGTTACAAAAATAGCCATTTTACTTCTAGGCATTTAACCAAGAGAAACAAGCCCTATGTTCATACAGGGACTTGTATATGAATTTCATAGCAGCTTTATTTTTAAGAATTGAAAACAGTGGAAATGTTCATCAATGTCCATCCATAGAGCAAAGAAAAATTATGATCTATTCATTAAAGAGATTACTATTCAACATCAAAATGAACTATTTACAATTGGAGATTCTCAAAGTAATGATGCTGAGAAAAGAAAAGCCAGGCAATGAATAGTATATACAGTGTGATTCCATGACTATAAAAAATCTAGAAAATACAAATTTATATATAGTCACAGTCATCAAATATATTGGTGTGATTTTAGTGCCTTCTTCTGTGATCCTATAGCTTCCTACACTTGCATCTCTGAGCATTTGTTACACCATGTGAAAATATGAACTCTTTCTCTTCATTCTGTCTTACTAGAATAAGAGTCCTTGAAATTTTATGGACAATTGAACTCTCAGTTATTAGCAGAAATTCTATCACACAGTAATTTTCCAAATATAAAAGCCAGAGTTTTACAATGACTTCTAAGCTTTTACATGATCTAGCCACTCATTTAACCTCTGTGACCTCTTTCCCTGCTACTCTTCAGTCACTCACAGTGGCCTCCTTGCTATTCCTCAGATATGCCAGGCATGATCCAACCTTATGGCCTTCAAGATAGCCAATTCCTTTGTCTGGAGTGACCTTATTGCTGATAGTTCTGCGCAAATTCATCACCTTTCCATACCTTTGTTCAATTGTCAGCTTCATTGTAACTACCCTGATCTTCCTATTAAAAATTTTAACTCCCCATCCACTGCCTAGCAACCTTGATTTTTCTCACCCTGATCGAGTTTTTCTTTTTCCCCATTGTACTCATCCTTTTTGAATGCACTATGCAATTTTTATTAAGGTTTATAGCTTTGAATTGTCTCACCCATTAAAATAAAAGTTCTACAAAGCCAAGTATTTCATTTACCAGTGTAGTCTGAAGTAATATCTGCCATATAATAGTTCAGTAGACAACTGGTAAATTTCAAAATAAATTAATGTTGAGAATATACTGAATTTCACAAGTCATTTCAATATTTATTTCCAAAAAATAAACTATGTAAAACATACCTTAAATTTATTTTCAAAATATTTTATAGCATATAATGGACAATATACATAAGCCTTAAAGAAACAATCCTATAAATAACCATTTCATACCTACTTAAAAACTACATAATACCACACTCCTAGATCCTCTCTGAACGCTCTAAAATAACCCTAAAGGAAATACATTTTTAAAAATAACAGATTTTTTGTCAAATAATTTAATAAAATAAAAGTTTCATTCATCTATGTAGATCATAATAAATGTTTTTAATAAGCATGAAATTATAACTCTGAAGTGTGCTAAAATGAAACCACCTGCTAAGGGTGAGAGAATAAAAATAAACATCATGTTTCCAAATAAGAGGAATTTATTACCTTTGAATCAAAGCATGTGGATTTGTTCAAACTGGCAATAAAGGAATATGGAGACACAAACCATAGAAAGTCATATTTTAGATTTCTAAAAGACTTCGAAGTGAAAAGTATACATTCACTTCTCACTTATTGCTCCTACATATTCATGAATTTGAGAGAAAATATAGGCCCTGTGTGTCTTAGCAACTAATGGGATATTTTTTGATATTTACATGCTAACACATAGTATGTGTTATAGTCTTCTCTTTTACATGTTGTAAAAAGGTTAACTCCTTTTCTGCAGAGATCTGAAAATGTGAAACAGTGCCTGAGTAGCTGAATTCATCTAATTCAAATTTCTTGCAGGTCTAAGACCTATTGATTTTCACTTGACTGCCTCCTTTTTCATCTGTCAATTGGTTACAAATTCTGGTACTGAAGAGAATACATTGGGGCTGGTGGCTCAGTGTGTTAAAGCCTCTGCCTTCAGTTCAGGTCATTATCTCAGGATCCTGGGATCGAGCTCCACATCGGGACATAATGTAACGACAGATAGTTTATATGGGAGCCCTTTGGGTACTCTGGTGGATGAATGTTTTTAAATTAGTTTTTCATGGACATGGGGAGTTAGAGACGAGAAGGGAGGTGGGGGAAATTGGAAGGGGAGCTGAATCATGAGAGACTATGGACTCTGAAAAACAATCTGAGGGTTTTGAAGGGGCGGGGGATTTGGAGGTTGGGGTACCAGGTGTTGGGTATCATAGAGGGCACTGCTTGCATGGAGCACTGGGTGTGGTGCAAAAAGAATGAATACTGTTATGCTGAAAATAAATAAAAAATTAATTTAAAAAATAGTAGTTTTTCGTAAACTACAAAAAAAAAAAAAAAAAGAAAAGCGCTCCCATTTATAGCGTACACTTTATGGTTCACAAAGCACGTGCCAACAATAAAAATAATAATGGGTTACCGTTACGCTTCATAGAAAAGGAGGTACAGGGAAATTGAATGAAAGGGAATAACAAAGTAGGTTCATAAGTCAATCTTCCTTGTAAAAAAATTAACCTGAAAGTGCGTTTCTGCCACCTCTCTCCTGTGTGACATTTTATCGATGGGAGATGGAAAATAAATGGTCTGGTTAACCTTTCCCTCCCCCTCAAAACCCATTATTTGAAAACACAAAAAGGGAAGTGAAGGGAGAAATCCTCCCACTCCCATCCCCACTCACCTCCATAGCCACCTCCTCTTCCAAGAACCTAGCAGACAAGGTGCCAAGAAGTGTTAGGTACCAGCAGTGGTCTCAGATCTCATTCAAGAATCATGGTGAAAGGCATTCAAAGAGATTGTGGGGGCACAGGGATCCAATTAAGGGGGACAAGTTTAAGGTTTGCCTGGTCCCCTAAAAACTAATGGCACTAGAGAAGATGAGCTTTGGGAACTATAGCATAATGGATACCATGTGTAAAAAGCTTCAGTGAGTCATGGTGGGAAGAGGCCAAGAGGGTAGCAAACACAGTCTTAGATGATGTTATTAATAGCACTATAGGCTCTAGATTTCCTGTTGTGGTGTTCTTTGCAAGACCAGCCCGGCCAAAGTGGATACTCTCAACCTGGAACAGAGGGTCTTGGAGATGCCAGCACGTGAGGTATGATGAGAGGGTAAAATGATAGGAGGTGTCCTTTGGAAGGACTGACTCCTTGACTTTAAAAGGGAGAACCCAAATCTGTAGGTGAAATCTTTCTGGCTACAAAGAGGGCCAAGGCCTCCTAAGGTCAAGGTCTCCTCGTCACTTGCAAAGATGTCGAAGAACATATTCAGACATTTCAAAGATGTCCTCATATCATTGGTTCCCACTCTGGAATTCTATCAATAAGGTGAGAGTTCCTCTAGTTGAAAAAGAGATCTAAAAAGACTTCCCTTTCTCATGTAATTTCTGTAACCTCCAGGACACACCCACCTCCCCCTTCCAGCTCTGTAATGAAGCCACAGCTGGTGCCAATTTGTGGAACTCCTTAAAGGCTATTCTCCCTTATATACCCCGGGACCAAGTTCCCATGCTCCCTCACCCGATTTCCTGCACTCACCTCCCACCTGGTGTGTTCACACCTGCAAGTGCCTTTTACCAACCCCTTTGCCAAAAGGCAGCCAGAGTGACCTTTCAAAGACCTATCAGTTCCTGGCATTTGTCTCCATAGAAATCTGCACTGATCTTCTAACAAATTCTCAGTCCTCCAAAGGCACCCATAATCCTCCCATCAGTCTATTCATACCCCTCCAACTGACTGATGCCTGTTCTGCCCCATCTCTCTGCCCTTCAACCACACTGCCTCCTTCTTCCTGTGGAGACCTCTCATGGCACCTGCCTCCAAGCACAGGTGATTCCCATTGATGGGAAGACCCTCTTCTCTCCCCCATCTCCCCACTCCAGTTACTCCCACTTATTCGTGAGCTCACAAGCCCCATGGTACACACTCTCCATGCAGCCTGCTCTCTCTTTTCTAGCACTGGCCTCCGTTTCTAGCTGTGCTTGTGTCAGGGATGTCCCTCCCCAGCCAGCCTCCAAGCTCTCCTTCCCTTTAGCTCCAACACCTGACACAGTGCCTGGCACGTAGTAAGCCCTGGCTAGCTTCTAAGAGCCTCACTGAGGGACTGAAAGCATTTTAAAAATGTCACCACGTAGGCTCGAAACTGTAGGCAGAAAAAGCTTTGCCTGGATTGACATTTTAGAGACGTATTCGTCAAGTTGGATATGTTCACTGACTTTACCTTGTAAAATTAAAAAAAAGAAAGGACCTCTGTATCGCTTCGCATCTAAGGAAGGCGCATGTATACTATTAGACCACGTTATGAGCTTAATGGAAGGAGACAAGATGTTTTCGCTAAGAAAATGTATAAGACTGTTGAGGTCAAGTGGGAGGAAACAGTCCGTTTGTTGGAGCATTGCTATCTTACTCTATCACAGCCACTCATAAAAATCTGACACGGGGTGAGTCAGAATTGTCTGTCGGAGATGAGTTAGATCTGGCTCATGTTCCTACAGACATGAAAGCCAGAAGCGAAGAAGGAGGCTTTGAAAGCGTGGGTTGAGGAGGCCGTGTGGTTCACTGCGATGAGCTAAGTGCCCAGGGCCACCAGCAGACATGCTGGCCTGTGTCCGTCCTTTGTTCTGGGGTCCCTCTTGCACCATGTGGTGAGGCTGGTGGCTGGGAGCAGCTCAGGACAGGACCTGGTGGCATCTTACCTCTCCCACCCTCCTGTGGGCTCCAGTGGGCTCCAGTAGGTCCCAAGGGACAGCCTGCCTTCCTTGAAAAGCCCAGTAGCACTGGGAGCAGAAACTGGGGCCAAAGAGTGAGCACCCTGTTTGACAAGCTGGACCAGCCACCTCTTCTTCAGATGCAGGGGGAGCCCTGGCATGCTGACTCCTCCCTTCTCCCTTTCCCCTTTCCTCTTTCCTCCCTCTTTTCTTCCCCTCTCTCCTTCCCTGGTGGTGCCCTTTCCCAATGCCCACTTCATCCCTTTTCCTTTCTACATACCTGTCTTCTAGAGTTTCTTCTCTTTCCTCCCCATTACTTCTCTTCATCTGAATCTCCTCTTTGGTCCCTTTGTCCCTGCTCTCTGCTCCTCCTCCCCTTCCCTGGCCCCTGTTCAGCTCCATACTGAATGCAGGCAGAGCTGGACTAACATGCTCACTTGCTAGCTCAGCCACCCTCCAGAGAAGTCACTCTTCGGTGGCCACCTTCCTGACCCCCTGGTTGCTTCTCCACTTGTTCAGATATTGCTCTGAAGTCTGAGGAGGACAGAGCGGGGCTGCCACAGAAGCAGGCCAGAGGAGAAACCAAACCATGTGTCCACACTGTCCCCCAGCACTGCTGCTCTGAGAGCTTTCGGAGTCCTCAAAGGGTTAGGATTTAGGGGCTTCTTCAGAACCGGGAGTGAAAACAAGCCTAGGTCAAAAGAAAAGCGACGGCCCCCACACAAAAATAATAATCACAAATGAAAACTATGTTAACTCTGAGTCCCAAAGTCGAAAAATTGCCTTGAATCTGTCACTAGAGAACACCCAAGGCCTCACTCTCTGGGTTCTGGGTGCCCTGGGAATGGCAGGAGGCTCTGAAAAGCGCGTGGGGGTGCAGAACTATGGGGGCTAGCCTGCCCGCTGGCAGGGGGGGGGGTACCTCCTGTGGCGCTGTCCCGGCCTGACCCCCTGCGGACAGGGTGTGGCGCAGCGTCTGGGGTGGTCCTGGTGCCCTGGGGTTGGCGGGAGGCTGCGCCCAGCTCCTGGACTGCGTTTTCTGCTTCAGGTGAGGGCGTGTCGTGGTGTCACTTTACCTGTGAGCAGAGGGTCCTCCAGAGAAGCCATGGGGCGGGGAGGGGCAGCAGGCGGCGGGAACGGGAACAGGACACCGCGGCCTTAGGGGCTAGGCTGGAGCATGGGAGTGCAGGGGCAGCGAGTATGGTGGGTCCTGCAGTCCCAAATGGGCTGCAGCACAGCACACTGGCGCTGCGCGCCCCTCCTTCCCGCCTGGGCAATTAGCAAAGCCCCTCTCCCGGCCGCCCCCGCCCCCCTCCCTCCTGAGTCCTCTGAGAGCTCACTTCCAGCTTTGGAAATTAGCAAAGACCCTTCTCTGCGCTGGCCCCGCCCCCTCACTTCTGAGGCGGGAGCCCATGCTGGGGTGCGGGGCTAAGCCCTGGCATGCTGCTGCATTGCCAGCGCCTGCCCTGGGCAGCCTCCTAGCCTGGCTCCCTGAGCGGGTGTCCACGCGCAGCCTGGCTGCCAAAAGATCATCAGTCCTAAACGCCAGCTGCACTCTTGGGTCAGTTTGCTGGCTTCCAGATTGCGCCCAAAGCCAGGAACCAGCTTCCCCAGCACAGGCCTGGGCTGAGATGCCTGCCTGGGATCTGTCTGAGCAGTCTCCTCCACTCCAGACAGGGATGGCACTTCGACCTGGATGTTTGGGTTTCTTGTTTGTTTTTTTGGTCATTGGTTATTACATGACCTCCAGGGTAGGTGCTCCACAAAGGGAGTGAAAACAGGACGCCATATATAGCATACAGCCATTCTAGAAAAATAGCTTGGGGTTCTCTCAGAAACGCGGCATTGGTCCTTGCACTATGGTTTAATAGAAAAGGGATTATGCACCAAGTTACTTAAATGAGCATAGGTTGAAATCGTTTACTGAGAGTAAATATTTTAAATAGTTATATTTTAACTAAATCTATCATCAATCATAAATCTATTACACGAAGGTTACAGGCAATTTAAAAGCAAGAGCACTCTCTTCAGGGTTTTAAATAACCCCTGTCTCTCTTGGCACATGAGAATGCAAAGATAGGAAATGGTTTGTAAAAGATCATTTAATAGCTTTTACTAATTCTATTTATTTGACAGACAGAGATCACAAGTAGGCAGAGAGGCAGGCAGAGAGAAAGATGGGGAAGCAGGCTCCCCGCCAAGCAGAGAGCCTGATGTAGGGCTCGATCCCAGGACCCTGAGATCATGACCTGAGCCCAAGGCAGAGGCTTAACACACGGAGCCACCCAGGCGCCCCCAGATGAAATACATTTCTGACTTAGAAACTTCAGATAGAATTATTTTGTCCATGATGACAACTGAAGAAAATGTGTCATCCCTAAACCTAACCTTAAACCCTACCAACGCTGAAACCTAAGCTGACCTTAAAGCCCAAACTAGAACCCTGAATCCCAAACCTGGAATGGAACCCAAAGCCTGTACCTGAGCCCTGGATCCAAGCCCTGAACCACGAACCCAAACCCTAAACCAGACCTCCAAGTCATGAAACCTGAACCCAAATCTCAGCATGAAGTCAAACCCCAAATTTGACCTTGAACTTTATCCCATAAGCCCTGAGTCTTAAAGCCTAAATCATAAACTTAAAGCCCTAAACTATAACTCTGTTCCCTTGTCCTTCACTCTAAACCCTCACCCTAACACTAAACCCAAAGCCTGATCTAGAACTCTGACTAAAACCTGAACCTGTACCCAAATTCAAATGCTTCACCACACTTTGCTTAGGCACTTGCCATTGATGGATATTTGCAGTTTCTACCTTTTGATTCTTGTGAACATTGTTTGGGTTGGGGGCTAGGGTTAGGGTCTTGGATTAGGGTAGGGTTCAGGCTTGAGACCAAGTTGAGGTCAGAGTGTGGGTCTGCATCAGGGCCATGTTCAGTGACACTGTTTGGGTCAAGGACTGTTGTAATTCCACATTGTTTCCAATTCATTGTTCTTTAGCTATTTGGGGGGAAGTTGGGGGGTATTGGGCTCCATGCAGCTTGAATTTCCGGAATGAAATGGCATCAGCTGGACCCCAGGAGGGAGCAGGACCTTCCACTGAAGGGTGAGCTCCCACAGTCCTGCACTGCCTTGCACCGCCTGCAGAGGGCGCCAGACCCCAGCTCCGCCCTGAGCCAAGGCTGCACAGCCACAGCTGGGACCAGAGCCCCGCCTCTTCAGGACCCACTGTGGAGACTTCTGGAGAATGTGGGGCGCCTCCCACCCTGACAGGACAAGCTGAGGAGGGTGTGGCTCTGCATCCACACTGACCGGACCCGTTGTGGAGGACGCGCCCACACTGGCAGCAGTCCAACCTCCTAAGGACCAGATGCTGGAGGAGCTGAGGAGAAGCCGCCTGAGTGCACTGTCAAGGGGTTCGTGGTCTCAGGACCCCACAGAGGAAGGGCGCCCTGTGTAGACACTGGGGCTTCCGTCGTTTTGTGTGAGGAGACGTGGCCTCCTGCTGTGCTGTTCGCGGGGCTGTGGGGTCCCCCCTTTCTGGGCTCGGGTGCTCCTAGGTCCTCATCGGTGTTTGTGTGCTCGCGGATTAGGTTCCTTGGGCTCCTCAGATGGTCTGCAGTCAGGGAGCGTCCCCCTGCTTCGGTGCTTGTGCTCTCCCCACCTCAGCCCTGCGGGGTCCTTCCCGTGTCCACACCCACTCCAGGCTTGCACCGAGTCCGGAAATTCGGGAGCCAGAGTGAGGACTCTGTAGACGGTTTTGGGGAGAGTAGGTATTTTCCCAGTGTGGGTTCTTCCCTGAGCACAGTGCCTCCCCATCTCTGTGTGTACCCCTCCCTGTCTGTCGTCATTGTTGCAGGGCTGTCAGAGGACAGGTCTGTCACCTTCTTGGTTCAGGGGCCTCCCAGGTATCTTGCTGTCTTGGATGCAGGTGTAAATGAGATCGTTCTCCGCAGTCTCTTTCTGATGGTTCCTTCGGAGCACCTAGGAGTGCCACTAATTTGTGCATATTGATTTTGTTCCTTGCAAGTTCTTGAATTTATTAGTTCAATTGGCCTTAAACTCAATCTGCCAGTTATTTGACCAGCAGCATGGGTTTAATTGGGAAGAGCAGAGAATGGCAGTCTGGGCTGAGCAAGCTAAGGTCCCAACACAGGCAAGTGCGAGAAACAAAGGAGAGGAACATTATTTCATGGAGGAGGAAGAAGTTGGGAAGGGTGCTTGAGGAAAAGTCCCTTGGAGAAAGGCAGGGTGATGGAGAATTCTCACCAGCTGAGCTGCAAAGATCCTACAAAAAGTCAGGAGATGAACCTCCAGCTTCCCCTGTGGGGCCTAAAATTGGTGAGTCTGTCCTGTGGGGGATTGCAATGTGGGGTCTGTAATGGGCACTGAGCACCAGGCGCCCCCTTCCAGCCTCCCCTTCTGGCATCCCCAGTCCACTTTACTGGGGCTTCCCTTCCTGCTTTTGCACAGTTCTAACCAGCTTGTGGTGGAACGTTGTGGAAAAACTGAAATTCCAAATCCACTGCTTCTACTGCACCTGAGATACAGGGGCCCATGATTTAATCCTCCCACGAGTCTCTTGCTAGCCCCACCTGTCCGTTACTCATTTTGAGAGTTGATATTACCAAAGTACTGTAATTCTAAAAATTTCTGAATTAGCTGTATTATTTCTTTTTAGGTATGAAGTTAACTTCCAATTATATGAATTTAATATTTTGGTCATTGTTTTCTAATTTTATTGCCTTATTCTTGGAAAATATAGCCTGATATTTAACTCTAGGAATTTATTGGCATATACTTCTGGCCTAAATAATGGCCTGTTTGTGAAAATGTTCAACTTATGCTTATATACTTACTGAAGACTCTTGTTTTGGGGTTAGGATGGCTACATTTATTAATAGATCAGGACTATTAGATTCTCTAAATTTTGATGTCTCTTAATTTAATCTAATTAAATTATCAGTTAATGAAAGAAGTTAAATTTTTTATGTACTACTGCATCTAAACTTATCAAAGTCTTTGCTATAATTAGACAAGTATGTCATCCTGTTTTTATACCAAGTCTCACATTAAAAAAATCATACTATCTGAAATATTATTTATTTTTATTATTATTTATTTTTTTTAAAAGATTGTATTTATTGGGGTACCTGAGTTAAGTGTCTACCTATAGCTCAGGTCATAATACCCGGGTCCTGGGATAGAGCCCCGCAGGGGGTTCCCTGCTCAGTGGCGTGCTTCTCCCTCTCCCTCTGTTATTCCCTCTGCTGTGTGCATGTTTTTCTTTTCTCACTCTCTCTCAAATAAATAAGTAAAATTTAAAGATTATCTCTCTCAAATAAATAAGTCAAATTTTTTTTCTCAATGGGAGGGAGAAGCAGACTCTCCACTGAGCAGGGAGCCTGATGCAGGGCTCAATACCAGGACCCTGGGATCATCACCTGAGCTGAAGGCAGACTCTTGAACCGACTAAGTCACCCAGGCACTCCAGCTGTTTATTTATTTATTTATTTTTATTATGCATATGTTTTATCTCTCTTTTCTACAAGTCTTTTTTTTTATCTTTTTACTTTTTTCATAAAACTGAATTATTTCAAGATGACTTGGTCATCCTCTTTTCCCCAACCTCAAAGATCATAGAGTATATTTTAACTGTTAAAATAATATTAGTATTTAAGTGCTGCCTACACAAATTAAGGCAAATTATCTGTGATCTGTATTCCTGAAAATATTTTTTTTATTATGCCTTCCTATGCCAATGACATTTTATAAGGATCTAAATGTTTCCATTTGTGATTTTTTTTCAAGATAATAAAGCTATTACTTCATTCTTTTTTATATCTGATGTTATTTAAAAAATTTCTGTCAGTCTGATTCTTGTTTCTTTATTAATGAATTATTTTTTTTCTCTCTAACACTTGTGATTTTTTTTGTGTGTCTTTGGTATGTATGCCCTAGTTTGGGATTCATAGAGTCAACTCTAGTTATGAATATTTTCTTTCTTTTCTTGTATGTAAGTTTTAATCCAGTGTCTTGACTATTTTATGCTTGAGAAATAGATGTACATTAATATTCAAATATTTCTTTCCTTTTTCTTCTTTCATTTAAAAAAAGTCATTTATTTTATTTTATTTAAAAATATTTATTTATTTATTTGGAGTAGAGAGAGAGGGTCATGAAGAGTGGCTGATTATATACTTTCAATTTGGGAGGAGGTTAGGGATAGCACAAGCCTCCAAGGTATTTTATAAACAAGGTTTCCAGGACCTTGAGGGGGCTAGCTATTGTTAGGGAAAGGTCATTTATTACTATTTAGTAAAAACTCAGGGAAGAGACTCTTCTGATGTGTATCAGTGGGTATATGCTTGGGAGATGATTGCCAATGTATATCTTGAGGGCAGGGGTGGGGAGTAGAGATAAAGAAGTTTCCAAAGTAATTTTTACATGTGAAAGTAGATTTTCAGTATCCTGGGGGGTGGACTAAGAATGCTTTTTGCCCTGAGTGGATGTGTCCACATGGAAGCAGCTGAGTCCCCAGAGGAGCTTCAAGGACTTGTCAACAGGCTATGAGTAGTAAGGAAATCTAATTTCTTCTCTAGCTTTTGTTCCACACACATCACCTACATCTTACACCTCTTTTATATTGATAATTTTAATGCTTTGCTGGTATCCAGATGACTATATCCTTAAGTGACTTCTTATCTCTATTGAATCCATTACGTATTCTATCCATTGTATTCTTAATTCAACTAGATTACATATATTTAATCTATTAGTACCACTAGGTTCTTATTCTTGTTTTTATTTCAAAATCTTTCCTTATTTCCTTACATTATTTATTGGGTATATTTTAAATCCCTGAAATACTCACTTATTATATATAAGCTGTCAACCGTATTCTTATTTTGAGGTAGCTATATCTTTTTGGGTTTTAGGACATCATACCAACAATGCCAAATAATTTTCAGACAACAGCAGGATCTCCAAGAATTCAACTAAATTCTGACACTATCTACCTGAACATAGTGTAAGATTTCATCAGTTAAGGGATCAGTCCTCCAAGACTATCTCCAACCCCACCTCAGATGCCAGTCTCACTGTAGGCCCCAGGTTATTACCTGTGCTTGTGACTGAGCAACTACAGGTTGGAGGTCCCAGTGGCCTACTTCTTACGTTCTTTTAATTTGCTACAGGGACTCACAAAACTCAGAAAAATACTTACTTTATGTTTGCCAGCTTATTAAAAGATATAATAGAAGATTTAAATCAATAGATAGATAAAGAAGTGCACAGGGCAAGGTATGGAGAATGGGCACAGAGCTTCTATTACCTTCTGTAAGACTGCCACTCTTCCTGCCTTTTCATACATTTCACAAACTAAAAGCTTTCTGAACCCAGTCCTTTCAGCTTTTCTGTGGAGGCTTCATGACATAGTCATGACTGACTAAATCATTGTCATTTGCTGATCTAATCTCCAGATCCTCTTCCCTCCCCAGATAATCCTGTATTGGGAGGAAGGGGAGGCAAAAAGTTGTGAAGGCTTTCACCAAGTGGTTGGTCCTTCAGGCAAACAGCCCTTGCCTTGAGTGAGGTCTGAAGGTCACTTCATTAACAGAACAAAACACACCTCTCTCACCCTTATCACAGGAAATCCCAAGAGTTTTAGGAGCTGTGAGTCAGTAGCCATGGTTGAAAACCAAATATTCAGATGACCAAAATATATTTCTTGTAAACCACTATATTACACTACATGCTTAAGTATTTAATTATGTGATCTTTTAAACTAATATTTTTCTAAGAGTATAAACTGTTCTGGCAGTAATCTGGATTGGGGAGTGATGTATTGCCAAATTTCTGTCGTTTTAGTCCAGGAAGTCAAAGAGAAAGAACAGGAGAGCCCCTTAGGGCAGGAAGTTCAAAGTAACAATGTTAACTACTACTACCTTTTCTTGATTTTTTTTTTTTAAACAAGCAAATCTTCTCTTCAGAGTTGCAGTTTAAAGCCAAGAACATGCAGAATTGGGAGAAAAAATAGTTAAATTTGGAGACTTGCAGAGGTAGAATCAGAGTAGTGAAAGCCATTACAGCAACTGAACTAACTGAGGTCAGTCTTTGGTGAATCACAGAAACAGGTGGAGTTGTCAAACAAAGGAATCTTTGTTTACAACATACAAGGAGATCACAGGGAATAAGTTCCAAAGCCTTGACTGTTTGAACAGGAGAGAGATTTTTATTTAGTATTTAAGATGAATACTCAGAAGGGAGAGTTTTATTATTCCGTGTATGGTTGGTCATAAGGTTGTGGCTGCATGCACATCCACATATGTATTTGTGCAATATGTATTGCATGTTCACCTGAATGAAGCTTGTATTCCACCGAGGGCAGAAACTTCAACGTTAGAATAAAGCAGAGGTAACTGTTGGACAAGGGAAAGGGACTCTGCAGGCTTCAAGAGCAGATAGAAACTAGATGGGGTCTTGGGCTCATTTTCTGGGACAAGGAATGCAAGGCCTTGATTGCTTTTGAAATAGCACTAGGAGTTTTGCCACTGATTTATTGTCTCAATAGCTTAGGCTATTTCCTGGTCTGGTGGTGACTGTTAGTTTTCCCATTGCCTTGTTCCCTCAAAATCCTTAAGGAGTGAGGTTTTTGCATTTCTTTTTAAGAACCTCCCAGGAAGTTTAGGAAGAAGTGTGCTTGGGCAAGTACACAGGTGGGGTATAGATCATTGAAAATAGCTGGGGACAAAAAATGATTTTCTTATGTCAGGAAAACTATATGTCATCTTAATTTTCTGGGAACCTCTAATTCTTTCTGCTGATGTTACCAGCAGGCTTCTGAGATATTACTGATTGTTCTCTTGTACCTAAGGAAAAAGAAATGTAGAAAGCAAAAGACAAAACTTTAAAATCTATCCTCCAACTCATCAATTCACTGCAGCCACCTCTCTGTCTTTCCCTTTCTCTTTTTCTTTATCTTTCTCTCTCACTTTCTCTCTCACATACGCACAACACACGCAAATCATCTTAAAACAATTTTTAATTTTCCCTATTCCATTTTAATATACTTGAGGCATGATCATTTTCTTAGTAAATACAAGAAAAAAAAATCTAGGATTCCATCATTCTGTGTGATTAAAGTATTGAGGAATTTACTTCCAATAGCACTTATAAAAACACATTTTATTTATGTAATATTATATAATCAGGTGCCTGCATTTTTCTTATTCTCTAACTAGTGTTATTTGGCAATTAATATTTTGTCAATCAATATTCCCCTATATCTGAATGTGTGGGCAGTGAGAGATGAGTTAGAGGCAAGGATGGTGAACACTCCCAACAACTGCAGACTACATATATCTTAAGCCATGATTTTCTTTGCAAAGGTCAACATTGATAATGTTCTAGTCATACCTCCGTGTACCAGGAAAGAAGTAGCATATTTCTTGAAAGACACAGCTATCAAAGCTCCATTGAGAAACTGTAAAGATGGACAAGCGATTTCCAAATTACATATCTGATAATGGACATCTACTCTGATTATTTAAATATGAATAAAAATAAAAAAACCTTACTAATAACCAAACAGAGTATCCAATTTTACATGTGAAGGAAATAATGGAAGAGACATGTCACCAAAAGTATATGGATGGCTTATAGGCACATGACAAATTTCTCAACATTTAGACATTAAAGAAATACAAATTAAAATCATAATGAGACATGCTTACATATCTATTAGAATGGCTAAAATTATAAAGGCTAATTGTACTTGGTCTGAGCTAGATTGAGAAGCAACAAAAAATCTAAACTGTTGTTGGCATATATCATGATACAACCACTTTGGAAAATAGTTTGAAAATTTTTTTAAATGCAAAATATGTTGCAGTTACAAAAATAGCCATTTTACTTCTAGGCATTTAACCAAGAGAAACAAGCCCTATGTTCATACAGGGACTTGTATATGAATTTCATAGCAGCTTTATTTTTAAGAATTGAAAACAGTGGAAATGTTCATCAATGTCCATCCATAGAGCAAAGAAAAATTATGATCTATTCATTAAAGAGATTACTATTCAACATCAAAATGAACTATTTACAATTGGAGATTCTCAAAGTAATGATGCTGAGAAAAGAAAAGCCAGGCAATGAATAGTATATACAGTGTGATTCCATGACTATAAAAAATCTAGAAAATACAAATTTATATATAGTCACAGTCATCAAATATATTGGTGTGATTTTAGTGCCTTCTTCTGTGATCCTATAGCTTCCTACACTTGCATCTCTGAGCATTTGTTACACCATGTGAAAATATGAACTCTTTCTCTTCATTCTGTCTTACTAGAATAAGAGTCCTTGAAATTTTATGGACAATTGAACTCTCAGTTATTAGCAGAAATTCTATCACACAGTAATTTTCCAAATATAAAAGCCAGAGTTTTACAATGACTTCTAAGCTTTTACATGATCTAGCCACTCATTTAACCTCTGTGACCTCTTTCCCTGCTACTCTTCAGTCACTCACAGTGGCCTCCTTGCTATTCCTCAGATATGCCAGGCATGATCCAACCTTATGGCCTTCAAGATAGCCAATTCCTTTGTCTGGAGTGACCTTATTGCTGATAGTTCTGCGCAAATTCATCACCTTTCCATACCTTTGTTCAATTGTCAGCTTCATTGTAACTACCCTGATCTTCCTATTAAAAATTTTAACTCCCCATCCCCTGCCTAGCAACCTTGATTTTTCTCACCCTGATCGAGTTTTTCTTTTTCCCCATTGTACTCATCCTTTTTGAATGCACTATGCAATTTTTATTAAGGTTTATAGCTTTGAATTGTCTCACCCATTAAAATAAAAGTTCTACAAAGCCAAGTATTTCATTTACCAGTGTAGTCTGAAGTAATATCTGCCATATAATAGTTCAGTAGACAACTGGTAAATTTCAAAATAAATTAATGTTGAGAATATACTGAATTTCACAAGTCATTTCAATATTTATTTCCAAAAAATAAACTATGTAAAACATACCTTAAATTTACTTTCAAAATATTTTATAGCATATAATGGACAATATACATAAGCCTTAAAGAAACAATCCTATAAATAACCATTTCATACCTACTTAAAAACTACATAATACCACACTCCTAGATCCTCTCTGAACGCTCTAAAATAACCCTAAAGGAAATACATTTTTAAAAATAACAGATTTTTTGTCAAATAATTTAATAAAATAAAAGTTTCATTCATCTATGTAGATCATAATAAATGTTTTTAATAAGCATGAAATTATAACTCTGAAGTGTGCTAAAATGAAACCACCTGCTAAGGGTGAGAGAATAAAAATAAACATCATGTTTCCAAATAAGAGGAATTTATTACCTTTGAATCAAAGCATGTGGATTTGTTCAAACTGGCAATAAAGGAATATGGAGACACAAACCATAGAAAGTCATATTTTAGATTTCTAAAAGACTTCGAAGTGAAAAGTATACATTCACTTCTCACTTATTGCTCCTACATATTCATGAATTTGAGAGAAAATATAGGCCCTGTGTGTCTTAGCAACTAATGGGATATTTTTTGATATTTACATGCTAACACATAGTATGTGTTATAGTCTTCTCTTTTACATGTTGTAAAAAGGTTAACTCCTTTTCTGCAGAGATCTGAAAATGTGAAACAGTGCCTGAGTAGCTGAATTCATCTAATTCAAATTTCTTGCAGGTCTAAGACCTATTGATTTTCACTTGACTGCCTCCTTTTTCATCTGTCAATTGGTTACAAATTCTGGTACTGAAGAGAATACATTGGGGCTGGTGGCTCAGTGTGTTAAAGCCTCTGCCTTCAGTTCAGGTCATTATCTCAGGATCCTGGGATCGAGCTCCACATCGGGACATAATGTAACGACAGATAGTTTATATGGGAGCCCTTTGGGTACTCTGGTGGATGAATGTTTTTAAATTAGTTTTTCATGGACATGGGGAGTTAGAGACGAGAGGGAGGTGGGGGAAATTGGAAGGGGAGCTGAATCATGAGAGACTATGGACTCTGAAAAACAATCTGAGGGTTTTGAAGGGGCGGGGGATTTGGAGGTTGGGGTACCAGGTGTTGGGTATCATAGAGGGCACTGCTTGCATGGAGCACTGGGTGTGGTGCAAAAAGAATGAATACTGTTATGCTGAAAATAAATAAAAAATTAATTTAAAAAATAGTAGTTTTTCGTAAACTACAAAAAAAAAAAAAAAAAGAAAAGCGCTCCCATTTATAGCGTACACTTTATGGTTCACAAAGCACGTGCCAACAATAAAAATAATAATGGGTTACCGTTACGCTTCATAGAAAAGGAGGTACAGGGAAATTGAATGAAAGGGAATAACAAAGTAGGTTCATAAGTCAATCTTCCTTGTAAAAAAATTAACCTGAAAGTGCGTTTCTGCCACCTCTCTCCTGTGTGACATTTTATCGATGGGAGATGGAAAATAAATGGTCTGGTTAACCTTTCCCTCCCCCTCAAAACCCATTATTTGAAAACACAAAAAGGGAAGTGAAGGGAGAAATCCTCCCACTCCCATCCCCACTCACCTCCATAGCCACCTCCTCTTCCAAGAACCTAGCAGACAAGGTGCCAAGAAGTGTTAGGTACCAGCAGTGGTCTCAGATCTCATTCAAGAATCATGGTGAAAGGCATTCAAAGAGATTGTGGGGGCACAGGGATCCAATTAAGGGGGACAAGTTTAAGGTTTGCCTGGTCCCCTAAAAACTAATGGCACTAGAGAAGATGACCTTTGGGAACTATAGCATAATGGATACCATGTGTAAAAAGCTTCAGTGAGTCATGGTGGGAAGAGGCCAAGAGGGTAGCAAACACAGTCTTAGATGATGTTATTAATAGCACTATAGGCTCTAGATTTCCTGTTGTGGTGTTCTTTGCAAGACCAGCCCGGCCAAAGTGGATACTCTCAACCTGGAACAGAGGGTCTTGGAGATGCCAGCACGTGAGGTATGATGAGAGGGTAAAATGATAGGAGGTGTCCTTTGGAAGGACTGACTCCTTGACTTTAAAAGGGAGAACCCAAATCTGTAGGTGAAATCTTTCTGGCTACAAAGAGGGCCAAGGCCTCCTAAGGTCAAGGTCTCCTCGTCACTTGCAAAGATGTCGAAGAACATATTCAGACATTTCAAAGATGTCCTCATATCATTGGTTCCCACTCTGGAATTCTATCAATAAGGTGAGAGTTCCTCTAGTTGAAAAAGAGATCTAAAAAGACTTCCCTTTCTCATGTAATTTCTGTAACCTCCAGGACACACCCACCTCCCCCTTCCAGCTCTGTAATGAAGCCACAGCTGGTGCCAATTTGTGGAACTCCTTAAAGGCTATTCTCCCTTATATACCCCGGGACCAAGTTCCCATGCTCCCTCACCCGATTTCCTGCACTCACCTCCCACCTGGTGTGTTCACACCTGCAAGTGCCTTTTACCAACCCCTTTGCCAAAAGGCAGCCAGAGTGACCTTTCAAAGACCTATCAGTTCCTGGCATTTGTCTCCATAGAAATCTGCACTGATCTTCTAACAAATTCTCAGTCCTCCAAAGGCACCCATAATCCTCCCATCAGTCTATTCATACCCCTCCAACTGACTGATGCCTGTTCTGCCCCATCTCTCTGCCCTTCAACCACACTGCCTCCTTCTTCCTGTGGAGACCTCTCATGGCACCTGCCTCCAAGCACAGGTGATTCCCATTGATGGGAAGACCCTCTTCTCTCCCCCATCTCCCCACTCCAGTTACTCCCACTTATTCGTGAGCTCACAAGCCCCATGGTACACACTCTCCATGCAGCCTGCTCTCTCTTTTCTAGCACTGGCCTCCGTTTCTAGCTGTGCTTGTGTCAGGGATGTCCCTCCCCAGCCAGCCTCCAAGCTCTCCTTCCCTTTAGCTCCAACACCTGACACAGTGCCTGGCACGTAGTAAGCCCTGGCTAGCTTCTAAGAGCCTCACTGAGGGACTGAAAGCATTTTAAAAATGTCACCACGTAGGCTCGAAACTGTAGGCAGAAAAAGCTTTGCCTGGATTGACATTTTAGAGACGTATTCGTCAAGTTGGATATGTTCACTGACTTTACCTTGTAAAATTAAAAAAAAGAAAGGACCTCTGTATCGCTTCGCATCTAAGGAAGGCGCATGTATACTATTAGACCACGTTATGAGCTTAATGGAAGGAGACAAGATGTTTTCGCTAAGAAAATGTATAAGACTGTTGAGGTCAAGTGGGAGGAAACAGTCCGTTTGTTGGAGCATTGCTATCTTACTCTATCACAGCCACTCATAAAAATCTGACACGGGGTGAGTCAGAATTGTCTGTCGGAGATGAGTTAGATCTGGCTCATGTTCCTACAGACATGAAAGCCAGAAGCGAAGAAGGAGGCTTTGAAAGCGTGGGTTGAGGAGGCCGTGTGGTTCACTGCGATGAGCTAAGTGCCCAGGGCCACCAGCAGACATGCTGGCCTGTGTCCGTCCTTTGTTCTGGGGTCCCTCTTGCACCATGTGGTGAGGCTGGTGGCTGGGAGCAGCTCAGGACAGGACCTGGTGGCATCTTACCTCTCCCACCCTCCTGTGGGCTCCAGTGGGCTCCAGTAGGTCCCAAGGGACAGCCTGCCTTCCTTGCAAAGCCCAGTAGCACTGGGAGCAGAAACTGGGGCCAAAGAGTGAGCACCCTGTTTGACAAGCTGGACCAGCCACCTCTTCTTCAGATGCAGGGGGAGCCCTGGCATGCTGACTCCTCCCTTCTCCCTTTCCCCTTTCCTCTTTCCTCCCTCTTTTCTTCCCCTCTCTCCTTCCCTGGTGGTGCCCTTTCCCAATGCCCACTTCATCCCTTTTCCTTTCTACATACCTGTCTTCTAGAGTTTCTTCTCTTTCCTCCCCATTACTTCCCTTCATCTGAATCTCCTCTTTGGTCCCTTTGTCCCTGCTCTCTGCTCCTCCTCCCCTTCCCTGGCCCCTGTTCAGCTCCATACTGAATGCAGGCAGAGCTGGACTAACATGCTCACTTGCTAGCTCAGCCACCCTCCAGAGAAGTCACTCTTCGGTGGCCACCTTCCTGACCCCCTGGTTGCTTCTCCACTTGTTCAGATATTGCTCTGAAGTCTGAGGAGGACAGAGCGGGGCTGCCACAGAAGCAGGCCAGAGGAGAAACCAAACCATGTGTCCACACTGTCCCCCAGCACTGCTGCTCTGAGAGCTTTCGGAGTCCTCAAAGGGTTAGTATTTAGGGGCTTCTTCAGAACCGGGAGTGAAAACAAGCCTAGGTCAAAAGAAAAGCGACGGCCCCCACACAAAAATAATAATCACAAATGAAAACTATGTTAACTCTGAGTCCCAAAGTCGAAAAATTGCCTTGAATCTGTCACTAGAGAACACCCAAGGCCTCACTCTCTGGGTTCTGGGTGCCCTGGGAATGGCAGGAGGCTCTGAAAAGCGCGTGGGGGTGCAGAACTATGGGGGCTAGCCTGCCCGCTGGCAGGGGGGGGGGTACCTCCTGTGGCGCTGTCCCGGCCTGACCCCCTGCGGACAGGGTGTGGCGCAGCGTCTGGGGTGGTCCTGGTGCCCTGGGGTTGGCGGGAGGCTGCGCCCAGCTCCTGGACTGCGTTTTCTGCTTCAGGTGAGGGCGTGTCGTGGTGTCACTTTACCTGTGAGCAGAGGGTCCTCCAGAGAAGCCATGGGGCGGGGAGGGGCAGCAGGCGGCGGGAACGGGAACAGGACACCGCGGCCTCAGGGGCTAGGCTGGAGCATGGGAGTGCAGGGGCAGCGAGTATGGTGGGTCCTGCAGTCCCAAATGGGCTGCAGCACAGCACACTGGCGCTGCGCGCCCCTCCTTCCCGCCTGGGCAATTAGCAAAGCCCCTCTCCCGGCCGCCCCCGCCCCCCTCCCTCCTGAGTCCTCTGAGAGCTCACTTCCAGCTTTGGAAATTAGCAAAGACCCTTCTCTGCGCTGGCCCCGCCCCCTCACTTCTGAGGCCGGAGCCCATGCTGGGGTGCGGGGCTAAGCCCTGGCATGCTGCTGCATTGCCAGCGCCTGCCCTGGGCAGCCTCCTAGCCTGGCTCCCTGAGCGGGTGTCCACGCGCAGCCTGGCTGCGAAAAGATCATCAGTCCTAAACGCCAGCTGCACTCTTGGGTCAGTTTGCTGGCTTCCAGATTGCGCCCAAAGCCAGGAACCAGCTTCCCCAGCACAGGCCTGGGCTGAGATGCCTGCCTGGGATCTGTCTGAGCAGTCTCCTCCACTCCAGGCAGGGATGGCACTTCGACCTGGATGTTTGGGTTTCTTGTTTGTTTTTTTGGTCATTGGTTATTACATGACCTCCAGGGTAGGTGCTCCACAAAGGGAGTGAAAACAGGACGCCATATATAGCATACAGCCATTCTAGAAAAATAGCTTGGGGTTCTCTCAGAAACGCGGCATTGGTCCTTGCACTATGGTTTAATAGAAAAGGGATTATGCACCAAGTTACTTAAATGAGCATAGGTTGAAATCGTTTACTGAGAGTAAATATTTTAAATAGTTATATTTTAACTAAATCTATCATCAATCATAAATCTATTACACGAAGGTTACAGGCAATTTAAAAGCAAGCGCACTCTCTTCAGGGTTTTAAATAACCCCTGTCTCTCTTGGCACATGAGAATGCAAAGATAGGAAATGGTTTGTAAAAGATCATATAATAGCTTTTACTAATTATATTTATTTGACAGACAGAGATCACAAGTAGGCAGAGAGGCAGGCAGAGAGAAAGATGGGGAAGCAGGCTCCCCGCCAAGCAGAGAGCCTGATGTAGGGCTCGATCCCAGGACCCTGAGATCATGACCTGAGCCCAAGGCAGAGGCTTAACACACGGAGCCACCCAGGCGCCCCCAGATGAAATACATTTCTGACTTAGAAACTTCAGATAGAATTATTTTGTCCATGATGACAACTGAAGAAAATGTGTCATCCCTAAACCTAACCTTAAACCCTACCAACGCTGAAACCTAAGCTGACCTTAAAGCCCAAACTAGAACCCTGAATCCCAAACCTGGAATGGAACCCAAAGCCTGTACCTGAGCCCTGGATCCAAGCCCTGAACCACGAACCCAAACCCTAAACCAGACCTCCAAGTCATGAAACCTGAACCCAAATCTCAGCATGAAGTCAAACCCCAAATTTGACCTTGAACTTTATCCCATAAGCCCTGAGTCTTAAAGCCTAAATCATAAACTTAAAGCCCTAAACTATAACTCTGTTCCCTTGTCCTTCACTCTAAACGCTCACCCTAACACTAAACCCAAAGCCTGATCTAGAACTCTGACTAAAACCTGAACCTGTACCCAAATTCAAATGCTTCACCACACTTTGCTTAGGCACTTGCCATTGATGGATATTTGCAGTTTCTACCTTTTGATTCTTGTGAACATTGTTTGGGTTGGGGGCTAGGGTTAGGGTCTTGGATTAGGGTAGGGTCCAGGCTTGAGACCAAGTTGAGGTCAGAGTGTGGGTCTGCATCAGGGCCATGTTCAGTGACACTGTTTGGGTCAAGGACTGTTGTAATTCCACATTGTTTCCAATTCATTGTTCCTTAGCTATTTGGGGGGAAGTTGGGGGGTATTGGGCTCCATGCAGCTTGAATTTCCGGAATGAAATGGCATCAGCTGGACCCCAGGAGGGAGCAGGACCTTCCATTGAAGGGTGAGCTCCCACAGTCCTGCACTGCCTTGCACCGCCTGCAGAGGGCGCCAGACCCCAGCTCCGCCCTGAGCCAAGGCTGCACAGCCACAGCTGGGACCAGAGCCCCGCCTCTTCAGGACCCACTGTGGAGACTTCTGGAGAATGTGGGGCGCCTCCCACCCTGACAGGACAAGCTGAGGAGGGTGTGGCTCTGCATCCACACTGACCGGACCCGTTGTGGAGGACGCGCCCACACTGGCAGCAGTCCAACCTCCTAAGGACCAGATGCTGGAGGAGCTGAGGAGAAGCCGCCTGAGTGCACTGTCAAGGGGTTCGTGGTCTCAGGACCCCACAGAGGAAGGGCGCCCTGTGTAGACACTGGGGCTTCCGTCGTTTTGTGTGAGGAGACGTGGCCTCCTGCTGTGCTGTGCGCGGGGCTGTGGGGTCCCCCCTTTCTGGGCTCGGGTGCTCCTAGGTCCTCATCTGTGTTTGTGTGCTCGCGGATTAGGTTCCTTGGGCTCCTCAGATGGTCTGCACTCAGGGAGCGTCCCCCTGCTTCGGTGCTTGTGCTCTCCCCACCTCAGCCCTGCGGGGTCCTTCCCGTGTCCACACCCACTCCAGGCTTGCACCGAGTCCGGAAATTCGGGAGCCAGAGTGAGGACTCTGTAGACGGTTTTGGGGAGAGTAGGTATTTTCCCAGTGTGGGTTCTTCCCTGAGCACAGTGCCTCCCCATCTCTGTGTGTACCCCTCCCTGTCTGTCGTCATTGTTGCAGGGCTGTCAGACGACAGGTCTGTCACCTTCTTGGTTCAGGGGCCTCCCAGGTATCTTGCTGTCTTGGATGCAGGTGTAAATGAGATCGTTTTCCGCAGTCTCTTTCTGATGGTTCCTTCGGAGCACCTAGGAGTGCCACTAATTTGTGCATATTGATTTTGTTCCTTGCAAGTTCTTGAATTTAATAGTTCAATTGGCCTTAAACTCAATCTGCCAGTTATTTGACCAGCAGCATGGGTTTAATTGGGAAGAGCAGAGAATGGCAATCTGGGCTGAGCAAGCTAAGGTCCCAACACAGGCAAGTGCGAGAAACAAAGGAGAGGAACATTATTTCATGGAGGAGGAAGAAGTTGGGAAGGGTGCTTGAAGAAAAGTCCCTTGGAGAAAGGCAGGGTGATGGAGAATTCTCACCAGCTGAGCTGCAAAGATCCTACAAAAAGTCAGGAGATGAACCTCCAGCTTCCCCTGTGGGGTCTAAAATTGGTGAGTCTCTCCTGTGGGGGATTGCAATGTGGGGTCTGTAATGGGCACTGAGCACCAGGCGCCCCCTTCCAGCCTCCCCTTCTGGCATCCCCAGTCCACTTTACTGGGGCTTCCCTTCCTGCTTTTGCACAGTTCTAACCAGCTTGTGGTGGAACGTTGTGGAAAAACTGAAATTCCAAATCCACTGCTTCTACTGCACCTGAGATACAGGGGCCCATGATTTAATCCTCCCACGAGTCTCTTGCTAGCCCCACCTGTCCGTTACTCATTTTGAGAGTTGATATTACCAAAGTACTGTAATTCTAAAAATTTCTGAATTAGCTGTATTATTTCTTTTTAGGTATGAAGTTAACTTCCAATTATATGAATTTAATATTTTGGTCATTGTTTTCTAATTTTATTGCCTTATTCTTGGAAAATATAGCCTGATATTTAACTCTAGGAATTTATTGGCATATACTTCTGGCCTAAATAATGGCCTGTTTGTGTAAATGTTCAACTTATGCTTATATACTTACTGAAGACTCTTGTTTTGGGGTCAGGATGGCTACATTTATTAATAGATCAGGACTATTAGATTCTCTAAATTTTGATGTCTCTTAATTTAATCTAATTAAATTATCAGTTAATGAAAGAAGTTAAATTTTTTATGTACTACTGCATCTAAACTTATCAAAGTCTTTGCTATAATTAGACAAGTATGTCATCCTGTTTTTATACCAAGTCTCACATTAAAAAAATCATACTATCTGAAATATTATTTATTTTTATTATTATTTATTTTTTTTAAAAGATTGTATTTATTGGGGTACCTGAGTTAAGTGTCTACCTATAGCTCAGGTCATAATACCCGGGTCCTGGGATAGAGCCCCGCAGGGGGTTCCCTGCTCAGTGGCGTGCTTCTCCCTCTCCCTCTGTTATTCCCTCTGCTGTGTGCATGTTTTTCTTTTCTCACTCTCTCTCAAATAAATAAGTAAAATTTAAAGATTATCTCTCTCAAATAAATAAGTCAAATTTTTTTTCTCAATGGGAGGGAGAAGCAGACTCTCCACTGAGCAGGGAGCCTGATGCAGGGCTCAATACCAGGACCCTGGGATCATCACCTGAGCTGAAGGCAGACTCTTGAACCGACTAAGTCACCCAGGCACTCCAGCTGTTTATTTATTTATTTATTTTTATTATGCATATGTTTTATCTCTCTTTTCTACAAGTCTTTTTTTTTTATCTTTTTACTTTTTTCATAAAACTGAATTATTTCAAGATGACTTGGTCATCCTCTTTTCCCCAACCTCAAAGATCATAGAGTATATTTTAACTGTTAAAATAATATTAGTATTTAAGTGCTGCCTACACAAATTAAGGCAAATTATCTGTGATCTGTATTCCTGAAAATATTTTTTTTATTATGCCTTCCTATGCCAATGACATTTTATAAGGATCTAAATGTTTCCATTTGTGATTTTTTTTCAAGATAATAAAGCTATTACTTCATTCTTTTTTATATCTGATGTTATTTAAAAAATTTCTGTCAGTCTGATTCTTGTTTCTTTATTAATGAATTATTTTTTTTCTCTCTAACACTTGTGATTTTTTTTGTGTGTCTTTGGTATGTATGCCCTAGTTTGGGATTCATAGAGTCAACTCTAGTTATGAATATTTTCTTTCTTTTCTTGTATGTAAGTTTTAATCCAGTGTCTTGACTATTTTATGCTTGAGAAATAGATGTACATTAATATTCAAATATTTCTTTCCTTTTTCTTCTTTCATTTAAAAAAAGTCATTTATTTTATTTTATTTAAAAATATTTATTTATTTATTTGGAGTAGAGAGAGAGGGTCATGAAGAGTGGCTGATTATATACTTTCAATTTGGGAGGAGGTTAGGGATAGCACAAGCCTCCAAGGTATTTTATAAACAAGGTTTCCAGGACCTTGAGGGGGCTAGCTATTGTTAGGGAAAGGTCATTTATTACTATTTAGTAAAAACTCAGGGAAGAGACTCTTCTGATGTGTATCAGTGGGTATATGCTTGGGAGATGATTGCCAATGTATATCTTGAGGGCAGGGGTGGGGAGTAGAGATAAAGAAGTTTCCAAAGTAATTTTTACATGTGAAAGTAGATTTTCAGTATCCTGGGGGGTGGACTAAGAATGCTTTTTGCCCTGAGTGGATGTGTCCACATGGAAGCAGCTGAGTCCCCAGAGGAGCTTCAAGGACTTGTCAACAGGCTATGAGTAGTAAGGAAATCTAATTTCTTCTCTAGCTTTTGTTCCACACACATCACCTACATCTTACACCTCTTTTATATTGATAATTTTAATGCTTTGCTGGTATCCAGATGACTATATCCTTAAGTGACTTCTTATCTCTATTGAATCCATTACGTATTCTATCCATTGTATTCTTAATTCAACTAGATTACATATATTTAATCTATTAGTACCACTAGGTTCTTATTCTTGTTTTTATTTCAAAATCTTTCCTTATTTCCTTACATTATTTATTGGGTATATTTTAAATCCCTGAAATACTCACTTATTATATATAAGCTGTCAACCGTATTCTTATTTTGAGGTAGCTATATCTTTTTGGGTTTTAGGACATCATACCAACAATGCCAAATAATTTTCAGACAACAGCAGGATCTCCAAGAATTCAACTAAATTCTGACACTATCTACCTGAACATAGTGTAAGATTTCATCAGTTAAGGGATCAGTCCTCCAAGACTATCTCCAACCCCACCTCAGATGCCAGTCTCACTGTAGGCCCCAGGTTATTACCTGTGCTTGTGACTGAGCAACTACAGGTTGGAGGTCCCAGTGGCCTACTTCTTACGTTCTTTTAATTTGCTACAGGGACTCACAAAACTCAGAAAAATACTTACTTTATGTTTGCCAGCTTATTAAAAGATATAATAGAAGATTTAAATCAATAGATAGATAAAGAAGTGCACAGGGCAAGGTATGGAGAATGGGCACAGAGCTTCTATTACCTTCTGTAAGACTGCCACTCTTCCTGCCTTTTCATACATTTCACAAACTAAAAGCTTTCTGAACCCAGTCCTTTCAGCTTTTCTGTGGAGGCTTCATGACATAGTCATGACTGACTAAATCATTGTCATTTGCTGATCTAATCTCCAGATCCTCTTCCCTCCCCAGATAATCCTGTATTGGGAGGAAGGGGAGGCAAAAAGTTGTGAAGGCTTTCACCAAGTGGTTGGTTTTTCAGGCAAACAGCCCTTGCCTTGAGTGAGGTCTGAAGGTCACTTCATTAACAGAACAAAACACACCTCTCTCACCCTTATCACAGGAAATCCCAAGAGTTTTAGGAGCTGTGAGTCAGTAGCCATGGTTGAAAACCAAATATTCAGATGACCAAAATATATTTCTTGTAAACCACTATATTACACTACATGCTTAAGTATTTAATTATGTGATCTTTTAAACTAATATTTTTCTAAGAGTATAAACTGTTCTGGCAGTAATCTGGATTGGGGAGTGATGTATTGCCAAATTTCTGTCGTTTTAGTCCAGGAAGTCAAAGAGAAAGAACAGGAGAGCCCCTTAGGGCAGGAAGTTCAAAGTAACAATGTTAACTACTACTACCTTTTCTTGATTTTTTTTTTTAAACAAGCAAATCTTCTCTTCAGAGTTGCAGTTTAAAGCCAAGAACATGCAGAATTGGGAGAAAAAATAGTTAAATTTGGAGACTTGCAGAGGTAGAATCAGAGTAGTGAAAGCCATTACAGCAACTGAACTAACTGAGGTCAGTCTTTGGTGAATCACAGAAACAGGTGGAGTTGTCAAACAAAGGAATCTTTGTTTACAACATACAAGGAGATCACAGGGAATAAGTTCCAAAGCCTTGACTGTTTGAACAGGAGAGAGATTTTTATTTAGTATTTAAGATGAATACTCAGAAGGGAGAGTTTTATTATTCCGTGTATGGTTGGTCATAAGGTTGTGGCTGCATGCACATCCACATATGTATTTGTGCAATATGTATTGCATGTTCACCTGAATGAAGCTTGTATTCCACTGAGGGCAGAAACTTCAACGTTAGAATAAAGCAGAGGTAACTGTTGGACAAGGGAAAGGGACTCTGCAGGCTTCAAGAGCAGATAGAAACTAGATGGGGTCTTGGGCTCATTTTCTGGGACAAGGAATGCAAGGCCTTGATTGCTTTTGAAATAGCACTAGGAGTTTTGCCACTGATTTATTGTCTCAATAGCTTAGGCTATTTCCTGGTCTGGTGGTGACTGTTAGTTTTCCCATTGCCTTGTTCCCTCAAAATCCTTAAGGAGTGAGGTTTTTGCATTTCTTTTTAAGAACCTCCCAGGAAGTTTTGGAAGAAGTGTGCTTGGGCAAGTACACAGGTGGGGTATAGATCATTGAAAATAGCTGGGGACAAAAAATGATTTTCTTATGTCAGGAAAACTATATGTCATCTTAATTTTCCGGGAACCTCTAATTCTTTCTGCTGATGTTACCAGCAGGCTTCTGAGATATTACTGATTGTTCTCTTGTACCTAAGGAAAAAGAAATGTAGAAAGCAAAAGACAAAACTTTAAAATCTATCCTCCAACTCATCAATTCACTGCAGCCACCTCTCTGTCTTTCCCTTTCTCTTTTTCTTTATCTTTCTCTCTCACTTTCTCTCTCACATACGCACAACACACGCAAATCATCTTAAAACAATTTTTAATTTTCCCTATTCCATTTTAATATACTTGAGGCATGATCATTTTCTTAGTAAATACAAGAAAAAAAAATCTAGGATTCCATCATTCTGTGTGATTAAAGTATTGAGGAATTTACTTCCAATAGCACTTATAAAAACACATTTTATTTATGTAATATTATATAATCAGGTGCCTGCATTTTTCTTATTCTCTAACTAGTGTTATTTGGCAATTAATATTTTGTCAATCAATATTCCCCTATATCTGAATGTGTGGGCAGTGAGAGATGAGTTAGAGGCAAGGATGGTGAACACTCCCAACAACTGCAGACTACATATATCTTAAGCCATGATTTTCTTTGCAAAGATCAACATTGATAATGTTCTAGTCATACCTCCGTGTACCAGGAAAGAAGTAGCATATTTCTTGAAAGACACAGCTATCAAAGCTCCATTGAGAAACTGTAAAGATGGACAAGCGATTTCCAAATTACATATCTGATAATGGACATCTACTCTGATTATTTAAATATGAATAAAAATAAAAAACCTTACTAATAACCAAACAGAGTATCCAATTTTACATGTGAAGGAAATAATGGAAGAGACATGTCACCAAAAGTATATGGATGGCTTATAGGCACATGACAAATTTCTCAACATTTAGACATTAAAGAAATACAAATTAAAATCATAATGAGACATGCTTACATATCTATTAGAATGGCTAAAATTATAAAGGCTAATTGTACTTGGTCTGAGCTAGATTGAGAAGCAACAAAAAATCTAAACTGTTGTTGGCATATATCATGATACAACCACTTTGGAAAATAGTTTGAAAATTTTTTTAAATGCAAAATATGTTGCAGTTACAAAAATAGCCATTTTACTTCTAGGCATTTAACCAAGAGAAACAAGCCCTATGTTCATACAGGGACTTGTATATGAATTTCATAGCAGCTTTATTTTTAAGAATTGAAAACAGTGGAAATGTTCATCAATGTCCATCCATAGAGCAAAGAAAAATTATGATCTATTCATTAAAGAGATTACTATTCAACATCAAAATGAACTATTTACAATTGGAGATTCTCAAAGTAATGATGCTGAGAAAAGAAAAGCCAGGCAATGAATAGTATATACAGTGTGATTCCATGACTATAAAAAATCTAGAAAATACAAATTTATATATAGTCACAGTCATCAAATATATTGGTGTGATTTTAGTGCCTTCTTCTGTGATCCTATAGCTTCCTACACTTGCATCTCTGAGCATTTGTTACACCATGTGAAAATATGAACTCTTTCTCTTCATTCTGTCTTACTAGAATAAGAGTCCTTGAAATTTTATGGACAATTGAACTCTCAGTTATTAGCAGAAATTCTATCACACAGTAATTTTCCAAATATAAAAGCCAGAGTTTTACAATGACTTCTAAGCTTTTACATGATCTAGCCACTCATTTAACCTCTGTGACCTCTTTCCCTGCTACTCTTCAGTCACTCACAGTGGCCTCCTTGCTATTCCTCAGATATGCCAGGCATGATCCAACCTTATGGCCTTCAAGATAGCCAATTCCTTTGTCTGGAGTGACCTTATTGCTGATAGTTCTGCGCAAATTCATCACCTTTCCATACCTTTGTTCAATTGTCAGCTTCATTGTAACTACCCTGATCTTCCTATTAAAAATTTTAACTCCCCATCCCCTGCCTAGCAACCTTGATTTTTCTCACCCTGATCGAGTTTTTCTTTTTCCCCATTGTACTCATCCTTTTTGAATGCACTATGCAATTTTTATTAAGGTTTATAGCTTTGAATTGTCTCACCCATTAAAATAAAAGTTCTACAAAGCCAAGTATTTCATTTACCAGTGTAGTCTGAAGTAATATCTGCCATATAATAGTTCAGTAGACAACTGGTAAATTTCAAAATAAATTAATGTTGAGAATATACTGAATTTCACAAGTCATTTCAATATTTATTTCCAAAAAATAAACTATGTAAAACATACCTTAAATTTACTTTCAAAATATTTTATAGCATATAATGGACAATATACATAAGCCTTAAAGAAACAATCCTATAAATAACCATTTCATACCTACTTAAAAACTACATAATACCACACTCCTAGATCCTCTCTGAACGCTCTAAAATAACCCTAAAGGAAATACATTTTTAAAAATAACAGATTTTTTGTCAAATAATTTAATAAAATAAAAGTTTCATTCATCTATGTAGATCATAATAAATGTTTTTAATAAGCATGAAATTATAACTCTGAAGTGTGCTAAAATGAAACCACCTGCTAAGGGTGAGAGAATAAAAATAAACATCATGTTTCCAAATAAGAGGAATTTATTACCTTTGAATCAAAACATGTGGATTTGTTCAAACTGGCAATAAAGGAATATGGAGACACAAACCATAGAAAGTCATATTTTAGATTTCTAAAAGACTTCGAAGTGAAAAGTATACATTCACTTCTCACTTATTGCTCCTACATATTCATGAATTTGAGAGAAAATATAGGCCCTGTGTGTCTTAGCAACTAATGGGATATTTTTTGATATTTACATGCTTACACATAGTATGTGTTATAGTCTTCTCTTTTACATGCTGTAAAAAGGTTAACCCCTTTTCTGCAGAGATCTGAAAATGTGAAACAGTGCCTGAGTAGCTGAATTCATCTAATTCAAATTTCTTGCAGGTCTAAGACCTATTGATTTTCACTTGACTGCCTCCTTTTTCATCTGTCAATTGGTTACAAATTCTGGTACTGAAGAGAATACATTGGGGCTGGTGGCTCAGTGTGTTAAAGCCTCTGCCTTCAGTTCAGGTCATTATCTCAGGATCCTGGGATCGAGCTCCACGTCGGGACATAATGTAACGACAGATAGTTTATATGGGAGCCCTTTGGGTACTCTGGTGGATGAATGTTTTTAAATTAGTTTTTCATGGACATGGGGAGTTAGAGACGAGAAGGGAGGTGGGGGAAATTGGAAGGGGAGCTGAATCATGAGAGACTATGGACTCTGAAAAACAATCTGAGGGTTTTGAAGGGGCGGGGGATTTGGAGGTTGGGGTACCAGGTGTTGGGTATCATAGAGGGCACTGCTTGCATGGAGCACTGGGTGTGGTGCAAAAAGAATGAATACTGTTATGCTGAAAATAAATAAAAAATTAATTTAAAAAATATTAGTTTTTCGTAAACTACAAAAAAAAAAAAAAAAAAAGAAAAGCGCTCCCATTTATAGCGTACACTTTATGGTTCACAAAGCACGTGCCAACAATAAAAATAATAATGGGTTACCGTTACGCTTCATAGAAAAGGAGGTACAGGGAAATTGAATGAAAGGGAATAACAAAGTAGGTTCATAAGTCAATCTTCCTTGTAAAAAAATTAACCTGAAAGTGCGTTTCTGCCACCTCTCTCCTGTGTGACATTTTATCGATGGGAGATGGAAAATAAATGGTCTGGTTAACCTTTCCCTCCCCCTCAAAACCCATTATTTGAAAACACAAAAAGGGAAGTGAAGGGAGAAATCCTCCCACTCCCATCCCCACTCACCTCCATAGCCACCTCCTCTTCCAAGAACCTAGCAGACAAGGTGCCAAGAAGTGTTAGGTACCAGCAGTGGTCTCAGATCTCATTCAAGGATCATGGTGAAAGGCATTCAAAGAGATTGTGGGGGCACAGGGATCCAATTAAGGGGGACAAGTTTAAGGTTTGCCTGGTCCCCTAAAAACTAATGGCACTAGAGAAGATGACCTTTGGGAACTATAGCATAATGGATACAATGTGTAAAAAGCTTCAGTGAGTCATGGTGGGAAGAGGCCAAGAGGGCAGCAAACACAGTCTTAGATGATGTTATTAATAGCACTACAGGCTCTAGATTTCCTGTGGTGGTGTTCTTGGCAAGACCAGCCCGGCCAAAGTGGATACTCTCAACCTGGAACAGAGGGTCTTGGAGATGCCAGCACGTGAGGTATGATGAGAGGGTAAAATGATAGGAGGTGTCCTTTGGAAGGACTGACTCCTTGACTTTAAAAGGGAGAACCCAAATCTGTAGGTGAAATCTTTCTGGCTACAAAGAGGGCCAAGGCCTCCTAAGGTCAAGGTCTCCTCGTCACTTGCAAAGATGTCGAAGAACATATTCAGACATTTCAAAGATGTCCTCATATCATTGGTTCCCACTCTGGAATTCTATCAATAAGGTGAGAGTTCCTCTAGTTGAAAAAGAGATCTAAAAAGACTTCCCTTTCTCATGTAATTTCTGTAACCTCCAGGACACACCCACCTCCCCCTTCCAGCTCTGTAATGAAGCCACAGCTGGTGCCAATTTGTGGAACTCCTTAAAGGCTATTCTCCCTTATATACCCCGGGACCAAGTTCCCATGCTCCCTCACCCGATTTCCTGCACTCACCTCCCACCTGGTGTGTTCACACCTGCAAGTGCCTTTTACCAACCCCTTTGCCAAAAGGCAGCCAGAGTGACCTTTCAAAGACCTATCAGTTCCTGGCATTTGTCTCCATAGAAATCTGCACTGATCTTCTAACAAATTCTCAGTCCTCCAAAGGCACCCATAATCCTCCCATCAGTCTATTCATACCCCTCCAACTGACTGATGCCTGTTCTGCCCCATCTCTCTGCCCTTCAACCACACTGCCTCCTTCTTCCTGTGGAGACCTCTCATGGCACCTGCCTCCAAGCACAGGTGATTCCCATTGATGGGAAGACCCTCTTCTCTCCCCCATCTCCCCACTCCAGTTACTCCCACTTATTCGTGAGCTCACAAGCCCCATGGTACACACTCTCCATGCAGCCTGCTCTCTCTTTTCTAGCACTGGCCTCCGTTTCTAGCTGTGCTTGTGTCATGGATGTCCCTCCCCAGCTAGCCTCCAAGCTCTCTTTCCCTTTAGCACCAACACCTGACACAGTGCCTGGCACGTAGTAAGCCCTGGCTAGCTTCTAAGAGCCTCACTGAGGGACTGAAAGCATTTTAAAAATGTCACCACGTAGGCTCCAAACTGTAGGCAGAAAAAGCTTTGCCTGGATTGACATTTTAGAGACGTATTGGTCAAGTTGGATGTGTTCACTGACTTTACCTTGTAAAATTAAAAAAAAAAAAAAAAAAGACCTCTGTATCGCTTCGCATCTACCGAAGGCGCATGTATACTCCTAGACCATGTTATGAGCTTAATGGAAGGAGACAAGATGTTTTCGCTAAGAAAATGTATAAGACAGTTGAGGTCAAGTGGGAGGAAACAGTCCGTTTGTTGGAGCATTGCTATCTTACTCTATCACAGCCACTCATAAAAATCTGACATGGGGTGAGTCAGAATTGTCTGTCGGAGATGAGTTAGATCTGGCTCATGTTCCTACAGACATGAAAGCCAGAAGCGAAGAAGGAGGCTTTGAAAGCGTGGGTTGAGGAGGCCGTGTGGTTCACTGCGATGAGCTAAGTGCCCAGGGCCACCAGCAGACATGCTGGCCTGTATCCTTCCTTTGTTCTGGGGTCCCTCTTGCACCATGTGGTAAGGCTGGTGGCTGGGAGCAGCTCAGGACAGGACCCGGTGGCAACTTAATTCTCCCACCCTCCTGTGGGCTCCAGTGGGCTCCAGTAGGTCCCAAGGGACAGCCTGCCTTCCTTGAAAAGCCCAGTAGCACTGGGAGCAGAAACTGGGGCCAAAGAGTGAGCACCCTGTTTGACAAGCTGGAGCAGCCACCTCTTCTTCAGATGCAGGGGGAGCCCTGGCATGCTGACTCCTCCCTTCTCCCTTTCCCCTTTCCTCTCTTCCTCCCTCTTTCCTTCCCCTCTCTCCTTCCCTGGTGGTGCCCTTTCCCAATGCCCACTTCATCCCTTTTCCTTTCTACATACCTGTCTTCTAGAGTTTCTTCTCTTTCCTCCCCATTACTTCCCTTCATCTGAATCTCCTCTTTGGTCCCTTTGTCCCTGCTCTCTGCTCCTCCTCCCCTTCCCTGGCCCCTGTTCAGCTCCATACTGAATGCAGGCAGAGCTGGACTAACATGCTCACTTGCTAGCTCAGCCACCCTCCAGAGAAGTCACTCTTCGGTGGCCACCTTCCTGACCCCCTGGTCGCTTCTCCACTTGTTCAGATATTGCTCTGAAGTCTGAGGAGGACAGAGCGGGGCTGCCACAGAAGCAGGCCAGAGGAGAAACCAAAACATGTGTCCACACTGTCCCCCAGCACTGCTGCTCTGAGAGCTTTCAGAGTCCTCAACAGGGTTAGGATTTAGGGGCTTCTTCAGAACCGGGAGTGAAAACAACCATAGGTCAAAAGAAAAGCTATGGCACCCACAAAAAATAATAATCACAAATGAAAACTATGTTAACTCTGAGTCCCAATGTCGAAAAATTGCCTTGAATCTGTCTCTAGAAAGCACCCAAGGCCTCACTCTCTGGGTTCTGGGTGCCCTGGAAATGGCAGGAGGCTCTGAAAAGCGCGTGGGGTGCCGAACTATGGGGGCTAGCCTGCCCTCTGGCGGGGGGGTGGTACCTCCTGTGGCGCTGTCCCGGCCTGACCCCCTGCGGACAGGGTGTGGCACAGCGTCTGGGGTGGTCCTGGTGCCCTGGGGTTGGCGGGAGGCTGGGGCCCAAACATCCCACGCACAGCTCCTGGACCGCGTTTTCTGCTTCATGTGAGGGCTCGTCGTGGTGTCACTTTACCTGTGAGCAGAGGGTCCTCCAGAGAAGCCATTGGGCAGGGAGGGGCAGCAGGCGGCGGGAACGGGAACAGGACACCACGGCCTCATGGGCTAGGCTGGAGCATGAGAGTGCAGGGGCAGCGAGTATGGTGGGTCCTGCAGTCCCGAATGGGCTGCAGCACAGCACCCTGGCGCTGCGCGCCCCTCCTTCCCGCCTGGGCAATTAGCAAAGCCCCTTCTCCCGGCCGCCCCCGACCCGCCCCCGCCCCCGCCCCCCTCCCTCCTGAGTCCTCTGAGAGCTCACTTCCAGCTTTGAAAATTAGCAAAGACCCTTCTCTATGCTGGCCCCACCCCCTCACTTCTGAGGCCGGAGCCCATGCTGGGGTGCGGGGCTAAGCCCTGGCATGCTGCTGCATTGCCAGCGCCTGCGCTGGGCAGCCGCCTAACCTGGCTCCCTGAGCGGGTGTCCACGCGCAGCCTGGCTGCCAAAAGATCATCAGTCCTAAACGCCAGCTGCACTCTTGGGTCAGTTTGCTGGCTTCCAGTTTGCGCCCAAAGCCAGGAACCAGCTTCCCCAACACAGGCCTGGGCTGAGATGCCTGCCTGGGATCTGTCTGAGCAGTCTCCTCCACTCCAGGCAGGGATGGCACTTCGACCTGGATGTTTGAGTTTTTGGTTTGTTTTTTTGGTCATTGGTTATTACATGACCTCCAGGGTAGGTGCTCCACAAAGGGAGTGAAAACAGGAAGGCATATATAGCATACAGCCATTCTAGAAAAATAGCTTGGGGTTCTCTCGGGAACGCGGCATTGGTCCTTGCACTATGGTTTAATAGAAAAGGGATTATGCACCAAGTTACTTAAATGAGCATAGGTTGAAATCGTTTACTGAGAGTAAATATTTTAAATAGTTATATTTTAACTAAATCTATTATCAATCATAAATCTATTACACGAAGGTTACAGGCAATTTAAAAGCAAGAGCACTCTCTTCAGGGTTTTAAATAACCCCTGTCTGTCTTGGCACAAGAAATGCAAAGATAGGAAATGGTTTGTAAAAGATCATATAATAGATTTTACTAATTCTATTTATTTGACAGACAGAGATCACAAGTAGGCAGAGAGGCAGGCAGAGAGAAAGATGGGGAAGCAGGCTCCCCGTCAAGCAGAGAGCCTGATGAAGGGCTCGATCCCAGGACCCTGAGATCATGACCTGAGCCCAAGGCAGAGGCTTAACACACGGAGCCACCCAGGCGCCCCCAGATGAAATACATTTCTGACTTAGAAACTTCAGATAGAATTATTTTGTCCATGATGACAACTGAAGAAAATGTGTCATCCCTAAACCTAACCTTAAACCCTACCAACGCTGAAACCTAAGCTGACCTTAAAGCCCAAACTAGAACCCTGAATCCCAAACCTGGAATGGAACCCAAAGCCTGTACCTGAGCCCTGGATCCAAGCCCTGAACCACGAACCCAAACCCTAAACCAGACCTCCAAGTCATGAAACCTGAACCCAAATCTCAGCATGAAGTCAAACCCCAAATTTGACCTTGAACTTTATCCCATAAGCCCTGAGTCTTAAAGCCTAAATCATAAACTTAAAGCCCTAAACTATAACTCTGTTCCCTTGTCCTTCACTCTAAACCCTCACCCTAACACTAAACCCAAAGCCTGATCTAGAACTCTGACTAAAACCTGAATCTGTACCCAAATTCAAATGCTTCACCACACTTTGCTTAGGCACTTGCCATTGATGGATATTTGCAGTTTCTACCTTTTGATTCTTGTGAACATTGTTTGGGTTGGGGGCTAGGGTTAGGGTCTTGGATTAGGGTAGGGTCCAGGCTTGAGACCAAGTTGAGGTCAGAGTGTGGGTCTGCATCAGGGCCATGTTCAGTGACACTGTTTGGGTCAAGGACTGTTGTAATTCCACATTGTTTCCAATTCATTGTTCCTTAGCTATTTGGGGGGAAGTTGGGGGGTATTGGGCTCCATGCAGCTTGAATTTCCGGAATGAAATGGCATCAGCTGGACCCCAGGAGGGAGCAGGACCTTCCACTGAAGGGTGAGCTCCCACAGTCCTGCACTGCCTTGCACCGCCTGCAGAGGGCGCCAGACCCCAGCTCCCGCCCTGAGCCCAGGCTGCACAGCCACAGCTGGGACCAGAGCCCCGCCTCTTCAGGACCCACTGTGGAGACTTCTGGAGAATGTGGGGCGCCTCCCACCCTGACAGGACAAGCTGAGGAGGGTGTGGCTCTGCATCCACACTGACCGGACCCGTTGTGGAGGACGCGCCCACACTGGCAGCAGTCCAACCTCCTAAGGACCAGATGCTGGAGGAGCTGAGGAGAAGCCGCCTGAGTGGACTGTCAAGGGGTTCGTGGTCTCAGGACCCCACAGAGAAAGGGAGCCCTATGTAGACACTGGGGCTTCCGTCGTTTTGTGTGAGGAGACGTGGCCTCCTGCTGTGCTGTGCGCGGGGCTGTGGGGTCCCCCCTTTCTGGGCTCGGGTGCTCCTAGGTCCTCATCTGTGTTTGTGTGCTCGCGGATTCGGTTCCTGGGGCTCCTCAGATGGTCTGAGGTCAGGGAGCGTCCGCCTGCTTCGGTGCTTGTGCTCTCCCCACCTCAGCCCTGCGGGGTCCTTCCCGTGTCCACACCCACTCCAGGCTTGCGCCGAGTCCGGAAATTTGGGAGCCAGAGTGAGGACTCTGTAGACGGTTTTGGGGAGAGTAGGTATTTTCCCAGTGTGGGTTCTTCCCTGAGCACAGTGCCTCCCCATCTCCGTGTGTACCCCTCCCTGTCTGTCGTCATTGTTGCAGGGCTGTCAGAGGACAGGTCTGTCACCTTCTTGGTTCAGGGGCCTCCCGGGTATCTTGCTGTCTTGGATGCAGGTGTAAATGAGATCGTTCTCAGCAGTCTCTTTTTGATGGTTCCTTCCGAGCACGTAGGAGTGCCACTAATTTGTGCATATTGATTTTGTTCCTTGCAAGTTTTTGAATTTATTAGTTCAATTGGCCTTAAACTCAATCTGCCAGTTATTTGACCAGCAGCATGGGTTTAATTGGGAAGAGCAGAGAATGGCAGTCTGGGCTGAGCAAGCTAAGGTCCCATCACAGGCAAGTGCGAGAAACAAAGGAGAGGAACATTATTTCATGGAGGAGGAAGAAGTTGGGAAGGGTGCTTGAAGGAAAGTCTCTTGGAGAAAGGCAGGGTGATGGAGAATTCTCACCAGCTGAGCTGCAAAGCTCCTACAAAAAGTCAGGAGATGAACCTCCAGCTTCCCGTGTGAGGCCTGGAATTGGTGAGTCTCTCCTGTGGGGGATTGCAATGTGGGGTCTGTAATGGGCACTGAGCACCAGGCGCTCCCTTCCAGCCTCCCCTTCTGGCATCCCCAGTCCACTTTACTGGGGCTTCCCTTCCTGCTTTTGCACAGTTCTAACCAGCTTGTGGTGGAACGTTGTGGAAAAACTGAAATTCCAAATCCACTGCTTCTACTGCACCTGAGATACAGGGGCCCATGATTTAATTCTCCCACGAGTCTCTTGCTAACATGTGTCCTCTCCATGTTGGGTGACCTGGATTTGGGAGGGCTTGGCCTCCATCCCAAAGTCTGATGTTCTCGCTGCTTCCGTGTCATCGTGCTAACATGGATATTTGGAAGATTCATTTCCTCTGTGGTGATTTCAAAGTGCAGTCAGCTTGTTATAGCAGCACAAATACGTGCTGTCTCCACACTCAGATTCCCCAGCCGTCATTTCTTTACCACGTTTGCCACTTCACACGGGATGCTTCAGTGTGTTTGATCCCACACCAGGACAATGTCCTGCAGAACCACCACATAACCTGAAATGAGGAGATCATTACAGAAACCATCCAAGGGTTAGTGTTAGGAACCAGGGACATGGCAGGGCTGATCTGAAGACCCCATGGAGAGCTGTCTGGGTGGCTGAGTTGACAGTGGAGGTGAGGGTGAGTGTCTGGCTCTGGCTTTGTGTCCAGGAGTCAGCTCTGTGTGGGTGTGTCCTTAGCTAGGCATGCAGATTTCTGCTCCTCTGAATCCTTTCCGGAGTTCCAAATGGCACAGTTTCCTTCTGGGCAGCAGGCTGAGTCCTCTGGGATTGCCCATGTGTCCCCAAATTGTAGGGCACCTACTGCAAGGCCTTTGGGGTCAGAATCTTGAAAAGCAAACCAAAGGTTATGGTTAGGGACCACAACATGGCAGGCCCGATCTGCCAGCACTCTGTCCATCTTTCTGGGGGAGGGGGCAGTCGAGGGATTTGTTCAGGTTGAGTGTCAAGCTCCAGGTTTGCATCCAGGGGCCTGCTGAATATGGGGCTGTCCAGAGGTAGGAATGCAGATTTCAGTTCCTCTGAATCCTTTCTGGAGTTCCAAATGGCATGGTTCCTTTCAGGGTGGCAGGGTTAGTCCTATGGTGTTCCTCACTGTCCCCAATCTCTGAGGCTTTGGAGCCAGGCCGTCGGGGACAGACAAACACAGGCTGGAGAGCTTTAATGTCAGAAATGTATTTTCGCACAGATCTGGAGGCCAGAAGTTCCAGATCAAGGTGCCAGCAAGGTTGGTCTCCAGTGAGCTTTTTCTTGTTGTTCTATAGATCACTACCTTTTCAACTGTGCCCTCAGATGACCTCTTCTCTGTGGGCCCCCAGAGGGGAGGTAGGGGGAGTGCTTTCATGTGTTTCACCCTTATGAGGACACCAGTCCTAGCAGATTAGGACTCCTGTGACCTCACCAAGCCTTCAGTACCTCCTTCTAGGTAGGCCCTATCTCCAGATGCAGTCACACTGGAGATTAGGAATTCTTCATATGACTTTTGTGGGGACACAATTCAGTCCATAACAATTAGTACAGGAGAAAAGCCATGGAGAGAATTCTAGAGGAGTCACACGTTGATGTTATAAGGTAAGTGGGTATAAAAGAGCACCTCTGAAGTCCAATAGGTCATTAGAGCTAGAGGCTGACAGGAAAGTCCCGTACGTGCCACAGTTTTGAGTTTGATGCAAGCGCAACTCTGAAGGGAAGATATTTGGGAGGCCTTGGCCGACCACTACTTCCAGCCAGGGGTGATTCTGGAGGGAGTATCTCTCGGAGTGCTGCCTAGAATCAAGACTTTGGGGTTGGAAAAGTGCCACTTCCAAAGCTGGAGAAGGATGGTGCTGTAAGTTACTTGAAGAGTACTGTTCTGGGAGATAGGAGATCTGGGGTGTCTTCTTTGTTCTGCTGCTGACCAGATGTGAAAATGCAGATTAACTCCCTAACCATCTCAGTTCTACCACCATGTGCTGCTGTCATGTGTCCCAAGCCCCAGAGTTAGTTTGATCCATAAGCAGAAGCCGGTCTTTTAGTTCCCAATCTCTTAATCGGGCTGATCGTCACAATATATAGCGGACACGTGACAGCCACCGGGGAGAAGTAAGGGTTGTCTTCCCCTCAGGGAGAGTGGAAAAGCTCTAGGAGAGGGCATACCCGTAGACCAAAGGCAGCCAGTGCTGGGGAGTGGAGCCACGGGGAAGAGTGTGCTGATGGCAGCCTTGTGGAGGGAGGGCAGAAAGAGCCACCACCATGACACTTGAGTTACAGATCGAGCTTGGGGATAGAGAAGGGATCAGGGCACGGTAGAGCAGCAGCTGGCAAAGTGATTCTGTTGAGCTTAAGCTCATAGTGCCTTAGCGAATTAGAATGGGAAATGCCTTGCTATTGTCTGTGACTCTGTGATTGTGTGAGTATGAGTGACAGAGTGGGGACAAAGAGAGAGGGAGAGAGAATACATTAAATTTTAAAGAAGGACAATAAGGGACGCCTGGGTAGCTTACTCAGTTAAGCATCTACCTTTGGTTCAGGTCATGATCCCAGGGTCCTGGGATTGGATCCCATACCAGGCTCTAGTGGGGGGCCTGCCTTCCCTCTGCCTGCAGCTCCCCTTGCTTGTGATCTCTCTCTTCCTCTGTAACAAATAATAGTAAAAAATAAACAAGGGCGATACGTTATGTTTACTTTTGTTTCTGATGCCAGACATGGGTTCAGAGGATTGAAGAGGGAGATCCAAGGAGCTAGCCTCTCAAGAGGAGTGAATACCTAGTCACTGGTAAGACCCCTGGTCCTGCAATACAATATGGCTCCTGTGATCTGGGTCCTGTTAAATGCCCCTCGCCATCCTTCACCCGATAGTTTGATTCTTCATTGCGTTCAGTGTGGGGAACTGGGAGAAGCTATGACACTTGGCCCTTTGTGGAGGAATGTTAGTAGTATAAATAGCAATAGTTATCAGTTCTGGAGCACTTCCATGACTCTGCTGCAGGCACTCTGCTGTGACCTGGGTTTATAGCAGTGAGATAAACATAGAAATAGATGTGGGCTCTGTTCCCAAGAATCTGAAACCCACTATTCTCCTTGTCCCTTTCCCATTCTGTCTTCTTCAGCCCTTGTGCAATCCCACCAAGCAGGAAGCTTGCTTCTCCCCTTCCCTCTCCTGCTCCCCCTGCTTGTGCTCTCATTCCCTCTCTCTGACATGTAAATAAATCAAATGTTTTAAAAAATTATAAAAAAGGCAAAACAAATAACCATTTTTGGAGAGTGATTTTCTGAATGCAGTTATGGGCAGTGCTGGGTACTGAAGAAGACGCTCTGCTGACCAGAGGAGTGGGGAAATTACAGAACAAATTCCACAGGTCATTGAATATATCACATTCATCACCCCACCCATAGCACTCATTAATCTCTAGCCCAGCCAATATGTTGGTTATAAAAATGAGCTTTCTCCAAACTGACAGGAAGTTCTCGTTTTAGCAATGTAAATCATTCTGATCTTTATCACTAATGTGATCTAATCCTGTCTAGTAAAGAAACTTGAGAGTTCTATATCTCTGTAAGCATTTAAGAAAAACAATGGACTCTACTCTAATTACTTTTTAACTAACTTGACTTGCCAAAGGAAGGAGAAAGTAAATATCAGAAATCTTACCACTAAGCACAAGTTGCAAGTTATACCTGCCAAAATGTGGTTCAAAATATAAGTAACCAGTCTCCTTAGAAGCCTTTTACCTTCTTATATCTGTTATGTTGGGTAAATGAGTAGTTACTAGAATACAGCTGGCTCAGTGATCACAATTCAGCTTACCCTCAGAAATATAAATAGATTACATGTTTAGCCCGGTAACTGGACACTGATATAGAATTATTCACTGGCTGATTCCTAGATCAGAAACCACAAAAAATTTTTCTTTTTTATGGAAGTATGGCTGTTACAATAGTCTCACCTGTACCTCATAGTGATTGACTTAACTACTCTATACGTTACAACTCTAGATGTAACATTTTAATAAAACAACAATATCGATGGTATCATGGAAATGTAAGTGCCTTGTGCACTTTTCTTAATGTGTATAATTACCTAAACATCATAGTAAGTAAATCAAGGCCATTGTCAAGCTTCCGTCAAGGAGAGTCCTTAACTAGAGGGATTTCCCATTGCTCTCAGGATGATAACCTCTGAGTTACAGGTTCCGTTAGTTGGCCACACACATTTGGAGCCTTGTGGACTTTCTGACAGCTGAGCAGCATATATGTTTCAAGCATTGTGATCCCTGTTCTTACTGCAAGAGTGACAGTTGTCACTTTTCCTTTGACCCCTGTCTTTAGGAAAGTGTCTGACTCAGAAAGTCGAGTCAGTACCCCCCAAAAATATTTTCAGGAGAACCACCTCAAAGATGATCACCTGAGATACTGTCAAGAAAAAAAAAACTGAAATTCTAAGCAACATCCATAAAAAGTATTTTCATGTTGATAAGGAAAGATTTTCCCCTAAATACCAGAGAGGCTCCATGAAAGTGAGATTTTTACCTATTTTGTTCACCGTGTCACCAGTCCCTAGAAGAGCGCCTAAGACATCACTCAAGATTAGGTTGCTTTGAATGAATCAAATGAATGAATGAACTGTAGCCTTTGATAGTGAGGTAGTTTATGGTCCTTAGGCAAGAGATGTGATTTGTGTTGGGATTTCAAGAATGGGAGGTGCCGAAGAGAAAATTGAGAAGCTAAATGTGAAAATATGCAATTTACTGACTGGAGTAGTTCTGAATATATTTCAAACATAATTAAACTATGGCTGTGGGTCTATATGCGTTTTCATAATTTTCCCTTGAAAATGTGAGGCATACAGATGTCATCTCCAGTGAATTCTCCTTGTCCGTATACAGAATCACCAAAAAAAAAAAAAAAGGCATTCTGACAGTCCTCAGCCCATCCACTCCAGGATTGTGACTCTTTCTTCTCCATGTTCTTTCTGACATCATGGACTTTCAGGTTGACCTCTCTCATCTTGGGTCCCACTCTCATTAGCTGTAGAAGTCATGCGATGTTTGTGATGTGAGGGTGGCAATACTCTCTGACTTTTGGTTACAATATGTCTTTGAAAGCCAGTGTTTATTCTGCTTTTACAGCATTTCTCCATTTGAATTGGCCACCTTTTAAGTGGTCATTAGCCACATGTGGCTACTAGCCATGGGACTTGGACAGCAGAGGTGTGGAAAGTCCGCACATTCTTCCACTCAAAGGATATTGTGAGTTATGCTACATCTTTTTTTTTGAAGTGCCTTTTTTAGATATTTAAATTCAATTAGCCATTAGATGGTACATCATTGGTTTCAGAGAATTTAGTAACTCATCAGTTGTGGATAACCCTTGGTGCTCATCACATCACGTGTCCTCCTTAATGCCTATCACCCAGTTTCTCCATGTCTCCCACTCCCCTCCCCCCCAGCAACTCTCAGTCTGTTTCCTATAGTTAAAGGTGCCTCATGGCTTGTCTCCCTTTCTGATGACTCCCATTCAGATTTCCCTCCCTTCCCTCTGATCCTCTGTACTACATCTTAATCTCAACAGTCAAGCAGTGGTAGTAATTCAGTCATGGAGTCATGCATATTCTAAATCTGATGAGGTGGATTCCCATACTGCCTTTGTCTCTTCTAGAGCGCTTACATTTGTTATATTATTGCTGCTGCGTTCATGTTTCTCGTTCACTGAATGTCTGATAAAAGAATTAGTAAAATGTGTGACTGCAGAAAATACAATGGTCATGGCTGATGAAGATTTTCTCCTTGACCAGACTCGAGTCAAGTTCCTCTGAGTCCTCTTTCTGTCTACCTTGACCTTAGGCTCCGCCCACTTAGCCCAGTTTTAGCAAGAAATCTGCTTGGTCATTTTTCAGCAATCTTCTATCCTACTCTTGATATCTGATCAAATTCCTTATCTCTCACCCCTGGTATCTTACCACTTTTTTTTTTTTTTAAGATTTATTTATTTTGACAGAGAGAGAGCCTGAGCAGGGGGAATAGCAGAGGGAGAGAGAGAACCAGACTCCCCACTGAGCAGCAAGCCCAATGCCAGGCTTGATCCTGGGATCAGATCATGACCAAGCCAAAGCCAGAGATTTAACCAACTAAGCCACCCTGGTGCTTCAGTATCTATAACCCTTAATATCTGATCCAATCCCTTATTCCCAGGGCACCTGGTTGGTGCAGCTGGTTGAACGTTTGACTCTTGGTTTCTACTCTGGTCATGATCTCACGGTCCTGAGATTAAGCCTCACCTCAGGCTCTATGCTCAGTGAAGAGTCTGATTAAAATTCTCTTTCCCTCTCCCTCTACCCCTACCCCTGCTCCCTCTCTTTAAAATGTATTAATAAGTCTTTTAAAAAATTCCTTATCCCCTGATCTCAATAGTTTATGACCCTAGCCTTCCTTCAACAATATTACTGTCCAGATGGTTTAGCCAGAATCCCTTCATCCTTACCCTTGATGTTCCATCTTTATTTTACATTCAGTGATCCCCACCATGCTCTTTAGCTGTAAATCTCCATTTGTCTGAGCTGAGCCAGATTTCTCTCCCATACTATACAATAAAATCTCATCATAGTAGCATCCCTTGAATAAAATCTTCCTTACTCTCTTTAATGGGTGTCACAATATTTTTTTTTTCTTTAACAGTCAGGAGGGTGCTAATGGAGTACCATGACAAAAGGCCTAACTTCCTATAATGGACATTTCCTTGGTTTACCTGACAAATACTCTTTCTCTCTTCTAAGGAAAATTTCCGGTTCTCAGTATAACTGCCAACTGGCCCAGGGGTGGACAAGTGAGGCAGATGAGACCAAAATGAAAATTCTGTTGAGACACTGGACCTTGAGGATTCAAGCCAAGGACATAAAAGTGTTGGTACTCCATTATTCTGATGGTCCGTTAACTCTTGCTTTTTTGGTTCCTGTGTCTATCACTGCCCCTGCCTTTTTGAAGATAATGACCATTCATCTGAGTACACGGTTCACAGAATCCCTTTGCAGTGGCCCATGCGGGCCAAGGTAGTAGAACATAATAGATCTCTGTAAGTTTTTAAAAAATGTCTTTGTCCCTGTTGCCCATGGCCATTAAAGACCAAAGGTCGGGGGTAGGGGGATATTGGAAAAGGTGAAGTTATAGTTACTCACTGATTTTTTGATTGGTAGAGAGAAAGCAACACCTACATACAGGGCCAGTGGGTGAGTGGAGGAAACATCTTTGGCTCTAGGAGGAATGGGGGAAGGAGGAATATTAATAATCTTTGTCTTTGGAACTGCCCCTGAAGACTTCCCCACACAGGAAAATGACCTAGCGTGACTCTCCTAAACTTCGGCAAGCCCCTTAAATTTAACTGACTTCTAGATCTGATACTCCCTGCTGGATAACTCTGATCATTATTGGATTGTTACTTATTTTATTTTAAAATTATTTTTAAAGAAAATTTTAATCTAAATACAATTAATTAACATATAATACTAGTTTCAGACATACAGGTTAGTGATTCATCAGTCTTTTGTAACACCCAGTGCTCACTGTATCACATGCCTTCCTTAATGTCCATCACCCAGTTACCCCATCCACCCATCCCTCTCCCCTCCAAGAACCCTCAGTTTGTTTACTGTGATTAAGAGTCTCTTCTGAGGGGTACCTGGCTGGCTCAGTGGGTTAAAGCCTCTGCCTTCAACTCAGGTTATGATCTCAGGGTCCTGGGATCGAGCCCCACATCAGGCTCTCTGCTCCCTGGGGAGTCTGCATCCTCCTCTCTCGCTCTTCCTGCCTCTCTGCCTACTTGTGATCTCTGTTTGTCAAATAAGTAAATAAAAATCTTTTTTTTTAAAGTCTCTTCTGGTTTGTCTCCCTCTTTGACTTCATCTTGTTTTATTTTTTTCCTTTACTCCCCTATGATTCTGGTTTGTTTCTTGAACTCCACATATGAGTGAGATCATATGATAATTGTCTTTCTCTGACTGACTTATTTCGCTTGGCATAATACCCTCTACTTTCACCCCTGTCATTGCAAATAATTGCCATTTATTTTAACTCGACAGAGAAGGCCACTAGAAACAGCAGGTGATGGCCCCAGCTCCTGTTCCTCCATGCAGAACATCTGTCAACACCTGTGGACATCTTTTCCTCCCCCCATTCCTATGAATGTTGCTCAGTTGTTACATGGCATGGACAAATGCTGTTGGCTGGTGGCATGGACACACTGGACAAGCTTGGCCTTCGGTAAAACAAAGACTGGCTTCAATTACTCCAACTGAAACAGGAATGCTTGGATGAACAAGCCTGCCAGGAAGTCCCACTGGAGGTACTCAACCTGTGCCCCTTCCCTCCTTGGACCAAGAACCTGAACTTGAGAGATGAATGGCTTATCCAAGGTTATGGCAAGGTTACACAGACCTGAAACTAGACACAGGTGTACATGCCTATTGATCAAGGCTGGCTGAGAAATCGAACTGCCTCAAATCTTGATTCTTTTTGCCACTTCTTATTCTCTGACCCTGTTTTTCATAGATTAGGATGTAGGAATAATAAAAATATCAGCTAATGGGGTATCCTGACTTTTTGATCTTTTAGTTCTTGTCAGACATTTACCATAATGCTTAGCACATGGATATGTGTGTGCACACACGTGCACATGCATGACACTCAAAAAATTGTTCCCTGATATTAACTTTATCAGTGCACTTTGCATCCACCACCAATTGGCTGTTTTGTCACAAACTGATTAAAGCAGAACTGTCAAGTGAGGAACTTCAAAGCCAAAGCATTAAGTGCTTTGAAAAACCAGCACCTGGGAGGATTTGTCTCAGCATCTGTGATTAGAAGGCAGCAAAAAGAGACTTTGGGGACACAGTTCACCCCTTCATGAAGCAGCCATTCAGAACTTTCTCCGAAGGGCTAATGCCTAATCTTCCAAAGACCAGCAAGAACAAGCTTATGGTCTGTTAAAATCAGATTTTTAAAAGATTTTTATTTATTTATTTGAGAGAGAGAGAGAGAGTGAGAGAGAGAGCATGAGAGGGGAGAAGGTCAGAGGGAGAAGCGGACTCCCCATGAAGCTGGGAGCCTGATGCAGTCCTTGATCCTGGGACTCCAGAATCAAAATCAGTTTGATTGACTCAATACAGTCAGGGAGGACAGTCCTCAGGAGTCACAGAATGCTGGTTGCCATGAGGGAGGAGTCTTTTACAAAGTCTGGGCTCTCACAGAAGGAGTCTGAAGCACGTGTATGGAAAGCAGAGGTCAGTTCTGGATTAGAAGCTCTTTCTGAGGGGAAATGAGTAGAAGCAGGGATTAACCAGGACTTGGGCTCTGCTTTATTCAGTTCAAGTTGCTGCAACAAATGATGACAGACTGGGTGGCTGAAACAGCAAAACATGTACTATTCCTTGCAGTTCTAGAGACTGAGAAGTCCAAAAGCAAGATCCTGGGAGATCTGATATCTAGCAAGAGACTGCTTCATTATCTACAAATGCGCATATTTCTGTTGTAGACTTGCATGGATGACAGCTGGCAGAACAATCTCTCAGGTCGTTTCTCAGAAGTGCTTTTATCTCATTCACAAGTGTTCCAATCTCATGACCTCACCACCTCTCAAAGCCCATACCTCCTGATGGCACTCCTTGAGGGTCAGGGCTTCAACATCTGAATTGGGACAAGACACAAACATTCAGTCCATTAGCAAGTGTTGTCATGAGGACAGCATAGCTTATCAACTGGGTATCCCCAGGGATCCATGGGACTAGCAAAGCAGAATCTGGGGGTGTCACTGGTAGGAAAGCAGGAGGTCCCCAAGAGACAGTCCTCATAGCATTTTACAGAGACAGCAGGACCCTTGAGAAACAATAGTTTCCGTGACCCATACACCAGCTTTTATCTATGCCTGTCCTCCCTGCTGGATTCACAGCAAGCCTACTTCTTTCTTTTCCAGTACAAATGGATTTCCACTCTCTGAATCCTGATGAATTTTTGCTCTTTTGCAGTTAGTAGGTTGTCCCTCAGGATTCTGCATGTCTGGATTTGCAATCGTGGAAACTGCCAAAGGTCTAGGGACCTGCATGGCAGAACCCGGCCTCTACCACTATTGCCCAAGGTAGGGACTCTGGTCCCTTGAGCGTCCTGTGCTGCTGTCAAAGGTCTGTGTACATTGGCTTATTGTTTTTTTTTTTAATGTAATTGCTTATACGTGTGTTTCATCATGCTCAAGTGGCCTTTCTGTGAAAAAGTGGCCAAGCTACACAAAGAAGTCACTGAAGAAAGTTCTAAGAACTCCTGGTTAGTATGAGGCTAGAGAGAGAGAGAAAGAGAGGAAAGAAATCTGCCTCTCTGCATTTTGCAAGTCCCTGGGCAAAATCTGTTGGCTGTGCACTCCTCACACGAAGATTCCAGGCAGGGAGACCCGCCTGAGCCTCATCTCCCTGAGTTCCTCTTCCAGAAGCAATCCCTAGTTTGAGACCAGGGTTAGCGAAAATAGAGCAGCAAAGCAGGGTCCAGAAGGAAGGACTGCCACAGACCATGGAGCACCAGGGGGACAGGCTGGTACCTCCTCACGGTTGGGGTACAAATGGGCTCAGCTCAGCAGGTATAGGGGTGCCCTTGGCCCCTCTGGTGGGCTTTGCAGTGCCCCAATCTCAGGAAGAAAAAAGGCTGGCTCAGGTGACATATTTTTGACTGGGAAGGAGCTGACAGCAATGGAAATAAACAAGTAGGGAATGATGTTGTAAAGTTGGAGGGTTTGTCCTTTATATCTCAGCTTTCTCTCCTATCTTCCCTTGCTCTGTAGTGTGTTATCAAAGAAGTTTTTGGCATGATATTCCTGTTCACTGATTAACTCTTGAGCTGTGTCTTTTCTGCTGTTCAGCTCATCTGGTGAATTCTTTTACTGTAAAAAGTATCTTGCCCTTGCAAGGGCAATGGCAAGACCTGAGAAATCCCAGAGATTTCAGCTTGCCACCCAGAAGGAAACCAGGCTATTTGGAATGCTAGAAAGGATTCAGAGTAGGGGAAATCGTCTTGGACATCTGAGACCACCCCCACATTCAGCGGTCCACTGGACACAAACCCAGACCTTGATACTGATCCTGAACCATGCTCTCAACTCAGACCCCTGTGATCCTCGCCACAGTGCTTTCAGATCAGTGCAGCCATGCCCATAGGCACAAACTCTTAAGCCTAGATTCTGTCCTGAGAGGTGTGTCCCCGACGGCCTGGCTCCAAATCCTCAAAGATTGGGGACAGTGAGGAACACCATAGGACTCACACTGCCACCCTGAAAGGAACCATGCCATTTGGAACTCCAGAAAGGATTCAGAGGAACTGAAATCTGCATTCCTACCTCTGGACAGCCCCATATTCAGCAGGCCCCTGGATGCAAACCTGGAGCTTGACACTCACCCTGAACAAATCCCTCGACTGCTTCCTCCCCCAGAAAGATGGACAGAGTGCTGGCAGATCGGGCCTGCCATGTGGTGGGCCCTAACCATAACCTTTGGTTTGGTTCGGTTCTCAGGATTGTGACCCCAAAGGCCTTGCAGTAGGTGCCCTACAATTTGGGGACACATGGGCAATCCCAGAGGACTCAGCCTGCTGCCCAGAAGGAAACTGTGCCATTTGGAACTCCGGAAAGGATTCAGAGGAGCAGAAATCTGCATGCCTAGCTAAGGACACACCCACACAGAGCTGACTCCTGGACACAAAGCCAGAGCCAGACACTCACCCTCACCTCCACTGTCAACTCAGCCACCCTGACAGCTCTCCATGGGGTCTTCAGGTCAGGCCTGCCATGTCCCTGGTTCCTAACACTAACCCTTGGATGGGTTCTGTAATGATCTCCTCATTTCAGGTTATGTGGTGGTTCTGCAGGACATTGTCCTGGTGTGGGATCAAACACACTGAAGCATCCCGTGTGAAGTGGCAAACGTGGTAAAGAAATGACGGCTGGGGAATCTGAGTGTGGAGACAGCACGTATTTGTGCTGCTATAACAAGCTGACTGCACTTTGAAATCACCACAGAGGAAATGAATCTTCCAAACAACCATGTTAGCACGACGACACGGAAGCAGAGAGAACATCAGACTTTGGGATGGAGTCCAAGCCCTCCCAGATCCAGGTCACCCAACATGGAGAGGACACATGTTAGCAAGAGACTCGTGGGAGAATTAAATCATGGGCCCCTGTATCACAGGTGCAGTAGAAGCAGTGGATTTGGAATTTCAGTTTTTCCACAACGTTCCACCACAAGCTGGTTAGAACTGTGCAAAAGCAGGAAGGGAAGCCCCAGTAAAGTGGACTGGGGATGCCAGAAGGGGAGGCTGGAAGGGGGCGCCTGCTGCTCAGTGCCCATTACAGACTCCACATTGCAATCCCCCACAGGAGAGACTCACCAATTCCAGGCCCCACACGGGAAGCTGGAGGTTCATCTCCTGACTTTTTGTAGGAGCTTTGCAGCTCAGCTGGTGAGAATTCTCCATCACCCTGCCTTTCTCCAAGGGACTTTCCTTCAAGCACCCTTCCCAACTTCTTCCTCCTCCATGAAATAATGTTACTCTCCTTTGTTTCTCGCACTTGCCTGTGATGGGACCTTAGCTTGCTCAGCCCAGACTGCCATTCTCTGCTCTTCCCAATTAAATCCATGCTGCTGGTCAAATAACTGGCAGATTGAGTTTAAGGCCAATCGAACAAATAAATTCAAGATCTTGCAAGGAACAAAATCAATATGCACAAATTAGTGGCACTCCTAGGTGCTCGGAAGGAACCATCAAAAAGAGACTGCGGAGAACGATCTCATTTACACCTGCATCCAAGACAGCAAGATACCCGGGAGGCCCCTGAACCAAGAAGGTGACAGACCTGTCATCTGACAGCCCTGCAACAATGACGACAGACAGGGAGGGGTACACACGGAGATGGGGAGGCACTGTGCTCAGGGTAGAACCCACACTGGGAAAATACCTACTCTCCCCAAAACCGTCTACAGAGTCCTCACTCTGGCTCCCGAATTTCTGGACTCGGCGCAAGCCTGGAGTGGGTGTGGACACGGGAAGGACCCCGCAGGGCTGAGGTGGGGAGAGCACAAACACCGAAGAAGGCTGATGCTCCCTGACTGCAGACCATCTGAGGAGCCCAATGAACCGAATCCGCGAGCACACAAACACAGACGAGGACCGAGGAGCACCCGAGCCCAGAAAGGGGGGACCCCACAGCCCCGTGCACAGCACAGCAGGAGGCCACGTCTCCTCACACAAAACGACGGAAGCCCCAGTGTCTACACAGGGCGCCCTTCCTCTGTGGGGTCCTGAGACCACGAAACCCTTGACAGTGCACTCAGGCGGCTTCTCCTCAGCTCCTCCAGCATCTGGTCCTTAGGAGGTTGGACTGCTGCCAGTGTGGGCGCGTCCTCCACAACGGGTCCGGTCAGTGTGGATTCAGAGCCACACCCTCCTCAGCTTGTCCTGTCAGGGTGGGAGGCGCCCCACATTCTCCAGAAGTCTCCACAGTGGGTCCTGAAGAGGCGGGGCTCTGGTCCCAGCTGTGGCTGTGCAGCCTTGGCTCAGGGCGGAGCTGGGGTCTGGCGCCCTCTGCAGGCGGTGCAAGGCAGTGCAGGACTGTGGGAGCTCACCCTTCAGTGGAAGGTCCTGCTCCCTCCTGGGGTCCAGCTGATGCCATTTCATTCCGGAAATTCAAGCTGCATGGAGCCCAATACCCCCCAACTTCCCCCCAAATAGCTAAGGAACAATGAATTGGAAACAATGTGGAATTACAACAGTCCTTGACCCAAACAGTGTCACTGAACATGGCCCTGATGCAGACCCACACTCTGACCTCAACTTGGTCTCAAGCCTGGACCCTACCCTAATCCAAGACCCTATCCCTAGCCCCCAACCCAAACAATGTTCACAAGAATCAAAAGGTAGAAACTGCAAATATCCATCAATGGCAAGTGCCTAAGCAAAGTGTGGTGAAGCATTTGAATTTGGGTACAGGTTCAGGTTTTAGTCAGAGTTCTAGATCAGGCTTTGGGTTTAGTGTTAGGGTGAGGGTTTAGAGTGAAGGACAAGGGAACAGAGTTATAGTTTAGGGCTTTAAGTTTATGATTTAGGCTTTAAGACTCAGGGCTTATGGGATAAAGTTCAAGGTCAAATTTGGGGTTTGACTTCATGCTGAGATTTGGGTTCAGGTTTCATGACTTGGAGGTCTGGTTTAGGGTTTGGGTTCGTGGTTCAGGGCTTGGATCCAGGGCTCAGGTACAGGCTTTGGGTTCCATTCCAGGTTTGGGATTCAGGGTTCTAGTTTGGGCTTTAAGGTCAGCTTAGGTTTCAGCGTTGGTAGGGTTTAAGGTTAGGTTTAGGGATGACACATTTTTTTCAGTTGTCATCATGGACAAAATAATTCTATCTGAAGTTTCTAAGTCAGAAATGTATTTCATCTGGGGGCGCCTGGGTGGCTCCGTGTGTTAAGCCTCTGCCTTGGGCTCAGGTCATGATCTCAGGGTCCTGGGATCGAGCCCTTCATTAGGCTCTCTGCTTGACGGGGAGCCTGCTTCCCCATCTTTCTCTCTGCCTGCCTCTCTGCCTACTTGTGATCTCTGTCTGTCAAATAAATAGAATTAGTAAAAGCTATTATATGATCTTTTACAAACCATTTCCTATCTTTGCATTCTCATGTGCCAAGACAGACAGGGATTATTTAAAACCCTGAAGAGAGTGCTCTTGCTTTTAAATTTCCTGTAACCTTCGTGTAATAGATTTATGATTGATGATAGATTTAGTTAAAATATAACTATTTAAAATATTTACTCTCAGTAAACGATTTCAACCTATGCTCATTTAAGTAACTTGGTGCATAATCCCTTTTCTATTAAACCATAGTGCAAGGACCAATGCAGCGTTTCCAGGAGAACCCCAAGCTATTTTTCTAGAATGGCTGTATGCTTATATATGGCGTCCTGTTTTCACTCCCTTTGTGGAGCACCTACCCTGGAGGTCATGTAATAACCAATGACCAAAAAAAAACAAACAAAAAACCCAAACATCCAGGTCGAAGTGCCATCCCTGCCTGGAGTGGAGGAGACTGCTCAGACAGATCCCAGGCAGGCATCTCAGCCCAGGCCTGTGCTGGGGAAGCTGGTTCCTGGCTTTGGGCGCAATCTGGAAGCCAGCAAACTGACCCAAGAGTGCAGCCGGCGTTTAAGACTGATGATCTATTCGCAGCCAGGCTGCACGTGGACACCCGCTCAGGGAGCCCGGCTAGGAGGCTGCCCAGCGCTGGCGCTGGCAATGCAGTAGCATGCCAGGGCTTAGCCCCGCACCCCAGCCATGGCTCAGGTTTCAGAAGTTAGGGGGCGGGGCCGGAGCAGAGAAGGGTCTTTGCTAATTTCTGAAGCTGGAAGTGAGCTCTCAGAGGACTCAGGAGGGAAGGGGGGGGCGGGTCGGGGGCGGCCTTGAGCAGGGGTTTTGCTAATTGCCCAGGCGGGAAGGAGGGGCGCACAGCGCCAGGGTGCTGTGCTGCAGCCCATTCGGGACTGCAGGACACACCATACTCGCTGCCCCTGTGCTCCGACGCTGCAGCCTAGCCCCTGACGCAGCGGTGTCCCGTTCCCGTTCAGGCCTTCAGGCCGCCTGCTGCCCCTCCCCGCCCCAGGGCTTCTCTGGAGGACCCTCTGCTCACAGGTAAAGTGACACCGCGACGCGCCCTCACCTGAAGCAGAAAACGCAGGACAGGAGTGGGGTGTGGGGTGGTCGCGGCCCAGCCTCCCGCCAACCCCAGGGCACCAGGACCACCCCGGACGCCGCACCACACCCTGTCCGCAGGGGGTCGGGCCAGGACGGCGCCACAGGAGGTACCCCCTCCTCTCCCCCCGCCAGCCAGCAGGCTAGCCCCCATAGTTCCGCACTCCCACGCACCTGTCAGAGCCTCCTGCCATTCCCAGGGCACCCAGAACCCAGAGAGTGAGGCCTTGGGTGCTTTCTAGTGACAGATTCAAGGCAATTTTTCGACTTTGGGACTCAGAGTTAACATAGTTTTCATTTGTGATTATTATTTTTGTGTGGGGGCCGTAGCTTTTCTTTTGACCTATGGTTGTTTTCACTCCCGGTTCTGAAGAAGCCCCTAAATCCTAACCCTGTCGAGGACTCAGAAAGCTCTCAGAGCAGCAGTGCTGGGGGACAGTGTGGACACATGGTTTGGTTTCTCCTCTGGCCTGCTTCTGTGGCAGCCCCGCTCTGTCCTCCTCAGACTTCAGAGCAATATCTGAACAAGTGGAGAAGCGACCAGGGGGTCAGGAAGGTGGCCACCGAAGAGTGACTTCTCTGGAGGGTGGCTGAGCTAGCAAGTGAGCATGTTAGTCCAGCTCTGCCTGCATTCAGTATGGAGCTGAACAGGAGCCAGGGAAGGGGAGGAGGAGCAGAGAGCAGGGACAAAGGGACCAAAGAGGAGATTCAGATGAAGGGAAGTAATGGGGAGGAAAGAGAAGAAACTCTAGAAGACAGGCATGTAGAAAGGAAAAGGGATGAAGTGGGCATTGGGAAAGGGCAGCACCAGGGAAGGAGAGAGGGGAAGGAAAGAGGGAGGAAGAGAGGAAAGGGGAAAGGGAGAAGGGAGGAGTCAGCATGCCAGGGCTCCCCCTGCATCTGAAGAAGAGGTGGCTGCTCCAGCTTGTCAAACAGGGTGCTCACTCTTTGGCCCCAGTTTCTGCTCCCAGTGCTACTGGGCTTTTCAAGGAAGGCAGGCTGTCCCTTGGGACCCACTGGAGCCCACAGGAGGGTGGGAGAGGTAAGATGCCACCAGGTCCTGTCCTGAGCTGCTCCCAGCCACCAGCCTCACCACATGGTGCAAGAGGGACCCCAGAACAAAGGAGGGACACAGGCCAGCATGTCTGCTGGTGGCCCTGGGCACTTAGCTCATCGCAGTGAACCACACGGCCTCCTCAACCCACGCTTTCAAAGCCTCCTTCTTCGTTTCTGGCTTTCATGTCTGTAGGAACATGAGCCAGATCTAACTCGTCTCCGACAGACAATTCTGACTCACCCCGTGTCAGATTTTTATGAGTGGCTGTGATAGAGTAAGATAGCAATGCTCCAACAAACGGACTGTTTCCTCCCACTTGACCTCAACAGTCTTATACATTTTCTTAGCGAAAACATCTTGTCTCCTTCCATTAAGCTCATAACGTGGTCTAATAGTATACATGCGCCTTCGGTAGATGCGAAGCGATACAGAGGTCCTTTTTTTTTTTTTTTAATTTTACAAGGCAAAGTCAGTGAACACATCCAACTTGACCAATACGTCTCTAAAATGTCAATCCAGGCAAAGCTTTTTCTGCCTACAGTTTGGAGCCTACGTAGTGACATTTTTAAAATGCTTTCAGTCCCTCAGTGAGGCTCTTAGAAGCTAGCCAGGGCTTACTACGTGCCAGGCACTGTGTCAGGTGTTGGAGCTAAAGGGAAGGAGAGCTTGGAGGCTGGCTGGGGAAGGACATCCATGACACAAGCACAGCTAGAAACGGAGGCCAGTGCTAGAAAAGAGAGAGCAGGCTGCATGGAGAGTGTGTACCATGGGGCTTGTGAGCTCACGAATAAGTGGGAGTAACTGGAGTGGGGAGATGGGGGAGAGAAGAGGGTCTTCCCATCAATGGGAATCACCTGTGCTTGGAGGCAGGTGCCATGAGAGGTCTCCACAGGAAGAAGGAGGCAGTGTGGTTGAAGGGCAGAGAGATGGGGCAGAACAGGCATCAGTCAGTTGGAGGGGTATGAATAGACTGATGGGAGGATTATGGGTGCCTTTGGAGGACTGAGAATTTGTTAGAAGATCAGTGCAGATTTCTATGGAGACAAATGCCAGGAACTGATAGGTCTTTGAAAGGTCACTCTGGCTGCCTTTTGGCAAAGGGGTTGGTAAAAGGCACTTGCAGGTGTGAACACACCAGGTGGGAGGTGAGTGCAGGAAATCAGGTGAGGGAGCATGGGAACTTGGTCCGGGGGTATATAAGAGAGAATAGACTTTAAGGAGTTCCACAAATTGGCACCAGCTGTGGCTTCATTACAGAGCTGGAAGGGGTGTGTCCTGGAGGTTACAGAAATTACATGAGAAAGGGAAGTCTTTTTAGATCTCTTTTTCAACTAGAGGAACTCTCACCTTATTGATAGAATTCCAGAGTGGGAACCAATGATATGAGGACATCTTTGAAATGTCTGAATATATTCTTCGACATCTTTGAAAGTGACGAGGAGACCTTGGCCTTAGGAGGCCTTGGCCCTCTTTGTAGCCAGAAAGATTTCACCTACAGATTTGGGTTCTCCCTTTTAAAGTCAAGGAGTCAGTCCTTCCAAAGGACACCTCCTATCATTTTACCCTCTCATCATACCTCACGTGCTGGCATCTCCAAGACCCTCTGTTCCAGGTTGAGAGTATCCACTTTGGCCAGGCTGGTCTTGCCAAGAACACCACCATAGGAAATCTAGAGCCTATAATGCTATTAATAACATCATCTAGGACTGTGTTTGCTGCCCTCATAGCCTCTTTCCACCATGACTCACTGAAGCTTTTAACACATTGTATCCATTAAGCTATAGTTCCCAAAGGTCATCTTCTCTAGTGCCATTAATTTTTAGGGGACCAGGCAAACCTTAAACTTGTCCCCCCTAATTGGACCCCTGTTCCCCCACAATCTATTTGAAAGCCTTTCACCATGATTCTTGAATGAGATCTGAGACCACTGCTGGTACCTAACACTTCTTGGCACCTTGTCTGTTAGGTTCTTGGAAGAGGAGATGGCTATGGAGGTGAGTGGGAATGGGAGTGGGAGGATTTCTCCCTTCACTTTGCTTTTTGTGTTTTCAAATAATGGGTTTTGAGGGGGCGGGAAAGTTTAACCAGACCATTTATTTTCCATCTCCCATCGATAAAAAGTTTACCACTCCCCACTGGAAGAATTTATATCTTTCCTTTGAATCTATAGGAAAATCTCCCAAACCCAGACCACCACCATGTGGATTCAGCCATCTTCTGATTCACCTCCAGATTGTCTCCTCCTAACTGCTCAAGCCACAGGTTAAGGGCGAAATGTTCAATGCCCAAGCAATTAAGTGGGGAACACGTTTATCTAAGCAATTGCATGCAGCTCTCTATCTGCATACAGGGGGTCTCTCCCAAGCCTTTCCAACCTCAGCAAAAGAAGACAAAGCCCCAGCAGTCTGGGGTATATATCATTCATTCATTCCTGTGTTCAACACTCATGGCGGATCCCCACCAAGACAGTGGGAGAGCAAGGACTGGAGAAATCCTGGAAGCTGAAGTCTGAGGAGGATTTCAAATTCAAGTCAGAGATGAAAGAAACATCTGGACTTGGTCCTCAGGTACATGCAGTATTCTGAACTGAGGCTAGAACCAGAGACCATTCTAATGAAAGGCCTCTACAGGTGGGCTCTCACAGGTGGGCCCCAACTCAGTTTCGTGTATATTCATTCATGAAATAGCTCTTTGGGTCAACATGCAGAAGAAAACCATTTCAGAAAACTGACAATGAGGAGAGGAAAGGGAAGCCAAAAGGCTTGTGAATGGGGAGAGAGGAGGAGCCAGGGCAGAAAACCAAGAATCCCTCCCTGCCCTCCTTGCTGCCAGGGAGGTCTGAGGGACTAGTTTCCACCTGGGATCCCAAGTCCAGAACAAAAGCAGCGGGGCCACGGCGGGGGAGGGAAGGGGGTCCTCAGCACGGGCGCATGGGGCTGCGGAAAGATGGGGGCTAGCGTGCCTGCTGGCGGGGGGCACCTCGCAAGGCGCTGTCCCCAGCCCGACCCCATGAGGACCCGGGTTTGGCGCAGCGTCCGGGGTGGTCCCGGTGCCCTGGGGTTCCGGGAGGCTGGGCCTCCACAACCTCCCTCTCCGCCCCCAGGTCTGGTCCGTGCTTTCTGCTCCAGGTGAGGGCGCGGCGCGGTGTCACTTTACCCCTGTGCAGAGGGTGGTCCGGAGAAGCCTTGGGGCGGGGAGGGGCAGCAGGCAGCAGGAGCGGGACAGCGGAGCCTCACATGGGAGCGTACGGGCGGCGAGTCCGGTGGGTCCTGCAGTCCCGACTGGGCCGCAGCACAGCACCGCGGCGCTGCCCGCCCCTCCTCCGCCAGCCCCTCCACCTCCTCCCAGACTCTCAGCCACATCCTCTGTGAGCTCACTTCCAGCTTAGGCAATTAGCAAAGCGCCTTCTCCCCGCCGCCCTCCACCCGCCCCCGCCCCCCTCCCTCCTGAGTCCTCCGCGAGCTCCCTTTTCGCTTTGGCAATTAGCAAAGCCCCTTCTCCGCGCCGCCCCGCCCCCCTCCCTCCTGAGGCCCCGCCCTGGCTGGGGCGCGGGGGGAAGCCCCGGGGGCTGCAAGCTTTGCCAGCGCTGGCGCTGGGCAGCCTCCTAGCCTGGCTCCTTGAGCGGGTGTCCACCCGCGGCCTGGCTGCAAAAAGATCATCAGTCCTGTTAACCCTGGCTGCACTCTCCCGTCAGTTTGCTGGCTTCCTGATTGCGCCCAAAGCCATGAACCAGCTTCCCCAGCACAGGCCTGGGCTGAGATGCCTGCCCAGGATCTGTTTGAGCAGTCTACTCATCTCCAGGCAGGGATGGCACTTCCACATGGATGTTTGGGTTTTTTTATTGTTTTTTGGTCATTGGTTATTATTACATGACCTCCAGGGTAGGTGCTCCACAAAGGGAGTGAAAACAGGATGCATGATATACCCCTCACCTCCCATGCTGTCTTTCTCTTAAATAATAAGCACTGCTGAACTATCTTAGATTCTGTACCTTCTCTCCAGCCATGAACCTATCACTGTCTTTAACTCTTGAAAACTTCATTAGACAAATTAATGTGGTGAAGGAAGCAATATGAGAAAGCCTATTAATCTGATGAGCATGGAACTGAACAAACCCTATAGATACTTTCCCTTTGATTTCTAGCCTATCAATACCTACAGTGAGTCACATACACTCAAGATTATTGTTTTTATTGTATACTTCATATATTCATTGATTTTGGACTCGTTATCATTTCGTTGAAGTGTTAAACTATGGTAATAAACAAACTTTTAATTAACTTTTCCTCCTATGATACAAATATAACTTGCACTTGAGCTTTAGCTAATTTTATGTTCTAAAATTGCCAAAACAAAATGATCAAGGTTTCTAGATTATTTACTGTATTTTCTACTATATAATATTGTTCTATCTGTATATCTTCTGTATAAAGAAAATGAATGCTTGGGGCTCTTGGGTGGCTCAGTGTGTTAAAGCCTCTGCCTTCTGCTCAGGTCATGATCCCAGAGTCCTGGGATAGAGCCCCACATCAGGCTCTCTGCTCAGCAGGGACCCTGCTTCCCTTCCTTTCTCTCTGCCTGCCTCTCTGTCTACTTGTGATCTCTGTCTGTCAAATAAATAAATAAAATCTTTAAAAAAAGAAAATGAATGCTTGATAACTAAATGAATGCTTTACTGAACAAATTAAATATGGCAATAGCATTTTATTTTATCATGCTTCACATATTAAACAATAATATTATATCACTAGTCTACAAATAATCTACTCGCATAGTCATTTGGAAGCTTTTAGCAAAAGAATTCTTCCTCCTGATTGTAGTATAAAAGCCACAGAAATATACAGAAGACTCCTAGGATAGAAAGTTAAATCCAGTTATCCGTGATGCCTTGAGGAGGACCTGACCTATGTATGTCCTGGGATGCACTAGTAACTGTTACATGTGATAGGATTATATTTAATATATACAGTTTCATTTACTTCACAAAGGACATATAAATTTGAGAATAAAATATTTGATGAATCTATAAAGTCTATATCTATTTGTAACTAATGTGGTAGAATTAAGATGTTAATTTGAAAAAAAATTCATTGAACACATTCAATTGTTTTTATATATATAAACAGCATTATTTATTTATGTAAATAAATGCATTGTCAGTAAAATCCATTTACTTATCAATCATAAGGGTAATTTTAAGTACTAAGAATAAGAAATATGTGAAAAGATAAGTGTTCAAGAGTGCAGTTTGTGGTAATTAATACAATATGATAGGCTCATAAAAATGATATATTACTTGAACTTAAAAGCTTCTATAATTAAGCGATGACCACTTGAAATTTGTAATTAGTCTTGCTGCAGTTTTTCCTTGCACTTATTGCCCTTCCCCAGAAGTTCATTAAGAATTTCTGTGAATGTCCTTATGTTTAATCTCATTCATAGATTCCACTGCTGCTCACAAAACAAAGCCAAAAAGAGAGGTAACTCTATGTGGCACTCCATCCACAAGCAATACATTCATAAATAATTAAAAAGCTCTCTACTTCATTTGTTACCCATTCAGCTGATAATTTAAATGAGTAACTGAGGCCATTTTATCAGCACTTTTAATAGAATGCGACTCAGAAACTTCACAGTGTTATTTAAGAAGAAATGCTCACGTGTTAAGGTTTTTATTTTTTTAAATCAACAAAATAATTTTCAAATATTAAAAGCAAATGTCTCCTTTTCCTCCAAGTTTCCTTGCTATGTCAAAGTTACAAATAAATACATTAAAATCGTATTTTGAGTAGTAGATAAAAACAAAAGTTTTGAAACTGTGGGTTCAGTGTCTGGGTTAACTTGTATAAATATCTGAACTCAATGTATTTAGACTTTATTAGATTTTTTTTAGACTATTTAAAAATACATGCTGAGATAATGACAACATTATTTTATTCATTTTAATAAATAAATTATTTTATTTAATTATGTTTAGATATTTATTTATTAAATTAATGATTTAATATTTAATAATCTAAATTTGAAATATTTTAAATTCTAAAAATATTTATTTAATTAAATTGATATATTTAATATAAATATTTAATAAATTATTTAACCATTATTATAATTATGCAATACATTATGTATTGTGTAATAATTGCATTTTAATAAATAAATAAATGTATTATTTACATTATTTTATTATATTTTATTTCGTTGACAAAGAGAGGGAGAACGCAAACAAAGGGAGCTGCAGGCAAAAGGAGAGGGAGAAGTAGGCTCCCAGCTGAGCAGAAAGTTCAACCTGGGGTTCCATCCCACGACCCTGGGATCACCACCTGAGTCGAAGGCAGATGCTTAAGTGACTGAGCCATCCAGATGCCCAAGGCTTTGTATTCTTCGCTTCTAAATATTGATGCTCCTTCATCTCTGGAGTTAGTAAATTGATGTTGAGAATTCATATCAAAGAATTGATAGTAGCTGTTAAACAGAAACATGTAATTTAGGGGGAAAAAAAGAGCAGAAGGAAGAGAAAGGCCAAAAGTAAAAAAGCACATTAATATAAAATTTAATTAGATAAAAAAGCTGATATTCCTGAAGGGGGCTAATAAAAGAGCTGCAAAGAGCTGATAGGATTAGGAAAATTGTCCGCTCCTGGTCATTTCATAATTTTAAACTATTCCTTATTAATAAATATACTTAGTTCCAGAAACACAAGCACATAGGAACATTTCCACCAAGTTTCCTCTAACAGCATTTACAAATTAGACGTTCAAACAATGCAGTTCATTACATGTTGCATCTGTATCTTAAAGTTTAAACACTTTCTGTGACACATTTTCTAACAATTAAAATTAAAATATATATATATATATATATACATATATATTTATGTATATATACATATACCTTATCCCTAAATGGAAAAAATATATATATAGAGAGAGAAACCTTATCCCTAAATGATACCTTTCTTTGTTTATTAGCATAAATAGGTAAATTAGCAACAACAACAACAACAAACAGCTAATATTATAGAGGTAGGTACAATTGACCTTTTCATTCATTGCTATTTTCTAAAAATTCCTATTTTATTTTTTTCTCAAGTCTGTCATAATAATTTTCTAAATCTCCTGCCTTATTCAATTTTTTTCTTTTAGTGGAAATCTCTATTTCATATTTATTTTCTCTTCCTCCACTCTTTGCTCTAATAATTCAATGTATTATTAGATTTTCTGTTTTTCTCTTTATCCAGATATATCTTTTCTTTCTTTCTTTCTTTTTTAAATAATTTGATTTGCTGGCATTTTACATCAGTACATGCTTTCTTATGGATGTTAGAAATGTCTGTGGAACTACTAGAAGAATAAACTTTTTTACCTTTAAGAAGTTTACAGTCTAGAGTGCCTGGGTGGCTCAGTTGGTTAAGTGTCTTCCTTCAGCTTAGGTCATGATGCCAGGGTACTAGGATCCAGTCCTGCATCAGCTGCCTGCTCAGCAAGGAGTCTGGTTCTTCCTCTCCCTCTGCCCCTCCCTCTCTCTCTCTAATAAATAAATAAAATCTTTTAAAAAAAGACTTACTGAAATCTGAGACTGAATTACTAAATTCAGTCTTAATAGAAGACAGCTAAACAAAGCAATGATCACAACTGGAAAATTTAGCGAGATCATGATTTAACATTTTTGGTTGACACAGGACCTCTTTCAGTAACAACTTTCCCTAAATATCAATTTCTTTGTAAGGCAAAAAATTTTGACAAGAAATCCAGATCCTTCTGATCGTTTTCATATCAATTTAATGTGACATCCTCAGAGTATATAATCAAATATGTAATTATTCTATCTGTTGCCTTGTATATTGCCTGTATCTTTTTCAGACTCAAAGTTCCATTGAGGTAGAGTTTTTTTTTTTTTAAAGCAGAGATTTTTAAAGTGTTTGATATATACAATATGCTTAATAAGTTTTTAAAAGACCTATGTATTACAGAAGCCTTAAACAAGCTTTAAAAAAAGAAGGTGATATTAGTGGTCATATCAAACAATTTTCAGGTTTCAGTCATGTAAATAACTACATTTCTCAGAGACAGAGAAACATACAAATGATCTGGGTCCAGTAGGATAATGCTAGCATGTGTTGTAAATTCTTTTATATGACCTTATTCTTGCAAGAATTGGTTATGTGGCAGAAAAAAAGGTATCACTATCTTATACTTTATTATTTAAAGAGATTTATGGAAGTGTTAATTTCTTACACTACCCCTTTGTTTCAGTGGACCCAATTTCCGTGGTAATGGTGAGAGGAAAGTAGGCAATTTAGGCAGCAGCCAAAATCACCTACAAGGCACTATAAAATAAGGCTTGTTCTAGATCATGGGTCTGTCCAAAGGGGAATGTTAAGGGGTAGAATGGATGATGGATGCATTGTGGACTTATAACTTTAAGATTAATACTGTTATGCCCCAATAATGGGTCTATGATTAAAGGAGCGAGACTGATGTAAAGCAAAGGTCAAGCAAAGCTTTATTTCATGCGAAGCATCAAGAATCTAACCGAATGTTTGGGGCCACACCTCTTATGAGAGAAGGCAACCCTTTGCTGTTTCACAGTCTAGCTTTTAAGGGCAAAGGCCATGCAGTCAGGCCTGGCCACGCACAGGTGACCAATGAGATTTTAACACACACAGGAAACTCCACAGTGAGGCTAGGTGACCAATTGAGGTTCAATTTACCCTAGTATAGACATTTGACCCAGCCTATTACACCTTGATTAGGATTAGTGCCAAAAAGGTTCCCAAAGAGCAGAGGAGTGGGGCATACTCATTAGTATCTAGGGAGACAATATGCAAACGCCGCCCCCCCCCCTTCTGCTCATTGATGTCTCCACCTGGCCTGACCCACCCTTGTATATGGGCTTTGTTACCTGGAGCTGATTTCCAGGACTTGTTTTTAAGTGAATCCCCTGGGGGAAGGGGAGCAAGGACAGTTTAAGGGTTAACCTCAATGAAAGCCTCTTGCTAAAATATAAAAATAGAAAATAGGTCCTTACATTACAACAACTCAGTAGGGAAAGTCCCAGTGTGGTGATAAAAGAAGTGAGGTACCTTGCATTGCACATTTTTTTTAAAAAAGTATAAGTTGTATTATTCCGTGCCATGACATCATACTTTATCTTCATCTCTGTCTACTAGTTTAAAACTAGTTAAACAAATTCAACAATTTTTTTAAAAATATTTTATTTATTTATTTAAGAGCAAAAGCCAGAGAGAGAGAGAGAGAGAGAGCATGAGCAATATGGGGCTCGATCCCAGGACTCTTGAGATCCTGATCTGAACCAAAGGCAGACACTTAACTGACTAAGCAAATGAGACTCCCACAAACTCAACAATTTTATAAAATTTTTATTTGTTGGGGTGCCTGGCTGGAACAGTCAGTAAAATATATAAATCTTGATCTTGGAGTTGTACGTTTGAAATCCACCTTGGGTGTAGAGGTTTTATTTAAAAATAAAATCTTTAAAAAATTTTTTTTCATTTTTTTATTTAAGCCATTGTATGGCAGTGTTGATCACTATATTGTACACCTGAAACTAATATTAACCTTATTTTAACTAACTGGAATTTAAATAAAAACTTTAAAAATAAAATAAAAATAATAATCATAAAAATAAAAAAGAGGAAAAATTATTTGGCAGGAAATTTTCTTAATTGCATTATTATTTATTATTATCATAGTCTGTGTGTGTCGGTGGGAAGTGGCTGGTATTACAGTGAGTTCCATATCTGTGTTACACTGAGGTCCATGTCTGTAGTCAGTCTTTTTTTTCTTTTAGTTTATTTTCAGGGATCCAAAATTCATTGTTTATGCACCACACCCAGTGCTTCATGTAATAAATTCCCTCCTTAATACCCACCACTGGGCTCACCCAACCACCTGCCACCCTCCTCTTCAAAACCCTCAGTTTGTTTCTCAGAGTCCACAGTCTCTCATGGTTTGTCTCTCCCTCCGATTTCCCCAAGCACACTTCTCTCCATCTCCCAGTGTCCTCCACGTTATTCCTTATGTATTGATTCTTATAAGAACTTTTATTTCTTTCCCTATTCTGCTTTGCATATGCTTACCTTAGATGTTAAAATGTTATAAACCTCTCCTGCCTGGTCCATTTTCTCTCTCTTCTCTCATGATTTCTCATGCTCTCCCTGCCAACCCCACATGCCTTACAATATCTGGATATGACTAATTTCTTCCTGAGCTACTTTATTCTACTCTGCCATATGGTTGCCCTTCCCTCTTCTGTACCATAACTTCTATCCCCTGCATTTGTGCTTTAACAATACCTAATTCTTTTCACTGCATCTGTATCTTTGAGGTCAATACTCAGTAGTGCAATCGCTGGGTCATAGGCTAGCTCTATTTTACTGGAAAGAAGGGCCATATGCACCCCAGTGTTCATAGCAGCAATGTCCACTATAGCCATTCTGTTTAAAGAGCCAAGATCCCCTTCAACAGACAAACGTATAAAGAAGATGTGATCTATGGATACAATGGAATATCACTCAGCCATCAGAAAGGATGAATACCCAACTTTTGCATCAACATGGATGGGAATGTAGGAGATTATGTTAAGTGAAATAAGTCAAGCAGTGAAAGTCAATCATCATATGGTTTCACTTATTTGTGGAACCTAAGGAATAGCATGGAGGACATTAGGAGAAGGAAAGGAAAAATGAAGTGGGGGGATTGGAAGGGGAAATGAAACATGAAAAACTATGGACTCCAAGAAACAAACTGAGGGTTTTAAAGATGAGAAGGATGTGGGGATGGGTGAGACTGGTGATGGGTACTAAGGAGTGCACATATTGCATGGGGCATTGGGTGTTTTACACAAACAATGAATCATGGAACACTACGTCAAAAACTAATGATGTATTGTATGGTAACTAACATAACATAATTAAAAAGAAAAGGAGGGGGACAATACCTAACACTCAATCTTTGCTAGTTTCTTGTTTACCTCCTTTTAAGAGTAAGCTCATTAGTGTTTTTTGTTTGTTTGTTTGTTTTTGTCTCAACTAAAAGAAGAAAAATAATACACATTATTTTGAAAACTTTTTGAACAGTGTACAAACGTTAGTCAAGTCCACAATGTCTCATCTCTTCTTCCTCCTAACATGGCTAAGATGAAAAACCCTTTATCTGGGAAAAGATCATTCTCCTGCCACCTTGTGTAAGATTTTGGCTTTAGCTTAGATTATCCTTTCTTTCCTTTTCTGAAAATAAGTTGAAAATATTAATAGCCTCAGTTTCTTCTTCCAAAATATGACTGCTTCTTTACCAAGTGCAAAAGCAACCCATTTTGACCATAGTAAACAGCTTGGACCTACTTTTTTTGGCTCACTGTTTTAGTGAGACAAGTGGAGTGAAGATGACACACCATTTCCAAATGTATTAATAATTGGTAGACCATACTTCTAAATTGAAGATTTGTTGCCATTAAACTATGACCAGACTCGCTATAATTACAGAGGTAAATTCTTTATATTTACTATATTTGAAATTACCATATAATACCAAAATAAAATTATGATTATGTGAAGAGTCTGTAATATTAAGAAGATGACTTTGAAATGATTGCTTATCTAAATGAAATTTCCCATTTTATAATCTTGTATAAGCTTCCGTTGTCATTTCCTATTTAAAATCTATTAGAAGGCACTCTTATTTTCCCTTAAGTGGGAAGTCAAATGTGGAACAAATTCATCCCAAAGGAACTGATTCTATATTCCACTGAAGACCAGGTGGCTTCCATGTGGCATTTTGCCTCTTGCATATTGTTCATCTCCTACAACAAATGGGGGTATGCTCTTTAGTAAACTAATTCAACTCAATTAGAGGCATTGTCTTCAAGGGATAACATCATAGAGACTAGAATCAGAATCATACTTTTGGGAAAATTGGGCCCAGGATTTTTGTTTTGTTTTGTTTTAAGATTTTATTTATTTATTTGACAGGCAGAGACCACAAGTAGGCAAAGAGGCAGGGGGGGGGGGAAGCAGGCTCCCTGCTGAACAGAGAGCCTGATGCAGAGCTTGATCCCAGGATCCTGAGATCATGGCCTGAGCCGAAGGCAGAGGCTTAACCCACTGAGCTACCCAGGGGCCCCTGGGCCCAGGTTTTGATGGCTTCTTTCCTCAATCTTATAAAACCTATTTGAACTCTACTGGATGCCAGAACTGCTTAAAAATATTTGGTCCCTTGTAATTTTAACCTTCCAGTATTCAATGCACCTGATCCATGTAATATCCTATAGTATTTTTGTCAAATGAAGACTCTCAAAGTGTGTTTCTTGGGAGACACTTTTCAATTGGTTGCTTACATTTCTGCATTTATTATTTGTTCTAGGCCATCCTTTGAAGATGGTTGTATTGAATAGACTTGGAAGACAGAAATAGTATCTTTTTTTTTAACTTAACCTGTTGTGTTTGCAAATATTATCTGCCTCTGTTTTGATTCTTCTTGTGGGAACTGAGGCTCAGAACTGATATATAACTCCCACCCCTACACACACACACACACACACACACACACAAATACACACACACACACAAATACTGTTAATATTCTGGCTACCTCTATTGCTGTGAATAATAAACTATATTATTTCTGAACCATGAGTCTGCGTCTTCTATCAACACCCAAGAAACTACGGCAGACTCATACACCAGCTTTCAAATAAGGGAAAATAATCTCAGATGCTTTATATTTTTTGATAGTGTTACCTACTTCTGAACATATGACTGAACACATATAAAGCTGGAGCCCTTTCCATTTAGAGCTTCTTCTGTGGAAGAACTATGCATTCACTAGTAAACAAAAGTAGATTCATCTTTTTTTTTTTTTCCTCCTGACACCATTTCCTCTCTCACACTGTTGCTCAAATTGGATGGAGTCTAAGGTCCTTTGAGGAAATTTTTGTTTAATGACTCAAAATAAAATAGGAAGAGTCTAAAGTGCTAAAAATACTTCTAGATAAAAGGTATAAGATAATGCCAGAAAGGATAGTAATTTTATCTAACAACTGCCTGTTCACCCCTTTTTTGTTCATTAACTAATCTCCAAATTCCTGACTAAATCCCTTTTGTAAGCCAGAATGTGAGCTAAAAACTGGGATTTTAAAAAATTTTCATTTGAAATCCAGTTAGTTAACATATATGGTTGTATTAGTTTCATGTGTACAATATAACATATAGCACTCAGTGCTCATCATGACAAGTGCTCTAATTAACCCCCATCACTTATTTAATCCATCACTCCTTTCAGATCCCGTCAAGTAACCATCAGTTTGTTCTCCGTAATGAAATGTCTGTTTTTTGCTTTGTTTCTCTTTCTATGTCTTATTATTGCCCCTTTGCTTGTTTGTTTTGTTTCTTTTATTCAATATATGAGTAAAGGTATTTGTCTTTCTCTGACTGACTTATTTCACTTTTAGCATTATACTGTCTAGTTCCAACCATGTTATTGCAAATGGCAAGATTTCAGTCTTTTTTATGGCAGAATAATATTCCATTGTATATACATAACACTTATTCTTTATTTATTCATCAATTGATGGATACTTGGGCGCTTTCCATATCTTAGCTTTATAAATAATGCTGCTATAAACATAGGGGTGCTAGCATCCCTTTGAATAAGTTTTCTTATATTCATTGGGTAAATACACACCAACAGGATTGTTGGATCACAAAGGACTTCTATTTTTAAATTTTATGGAAATTCCATACTGTTTTCAAATATGGCTGTATCAGTTTGCATCACCACCAACAGTTCACAATTGTTACTTTTTCTTTTTTTTTTAAGATTTTATTCATTTGACAGAGAGAGATCACAAGTAGAGAGAGAGAGAGGAGGGAGCAGGCTCCATGCCTGGCAGAGAGCCTGATGTGGGACTTGATCCCAGGACCCTGAGATCATGACCTGAGCTGAAGGCAGAGGCTTAACCCACTGAGCCACCCAGGCAGCCCCCACAAGTGTTACTTTTTCACATCCTCTCCAACACCTTTTGTTTCTTGTAGTGTTGATTTTAGCCATTCTGACAGGTTTGAGGTGGTATCTCTTTCTAGTTTTGCTTTGCAATTTCCTGATGATACATGATGATGGACATCTTTTCATGTATCTACTGAACATTTGAATGTGTTCTTTGGGGAAACACTTGTTCATGTCTTCTATCCATGGTTTTATTGGATTATTTGTTTTTGGATGTTGACTAAAAACTGGATATTAAGTAACACACAAGACAGGTTTCCTTGAGCTTAAATTTTATTTGCATGAGTATCATTAACAGGAAAAAATATGCATATGGGTATGTACAAGTGTGTTTATGTATACATCTATCTATCTATCCTCTATCCCATGTCTTCTAATTGTGGTAAATCCTGTAAGGTGGGGAATGGGATAGTCTGAAGAAATATGCTTCTGGATATGCTGGGTAAGCAAATTTAATTGCACTCAGATGCATTGGATATAAGTGAATCACTCAAATGAGTTATTTAATATTATATAGAAACAAATTAAAAGTTTATGTAGTTGAAAATAATAGGTAGTTAAAATAATTTTTTTGTTTGTTGTTTTTGTGTCTTTTTTTGTTTATATATACTATGGTGTGAATGTTTCTGTCTCCCAAAATCATATTATGGAATCTAACTCTGGAAGTGATAGTATTAAAACTTAGGGGCCTTTGGGAGGTGATTAGGTCATAAGTGGGATTACAGTCCTTTTAAAGGAGACCCCAGTGAGTTCTCTTGATTCATTCATCATGTACGTTTACAGTGAGAAGATAGCCATCTATGAGGAAGTGGGCTCTCCCTGGATCTGCCCATTCCTTAATCTTGAACTTCTCCGTTCTAGAACTGTGAGAAATAAATTCCTGTTCTTTATAAGCTATTAAGTCTATATCATGTCCGTTATAGCAGCCTGCATGCAGAAGGACACTATGACCTAAAATGAGAGCAATAAATATAAAGTTTCAGTAAAGTCAGTTGGTACAATGTTTTTTTTTTTTTTAATTAGAGAAGACATGCTGCTTCATGTTAAACCTTGATATTGTATATGTTTCTTGAAGGGCCACTTCTTACTCCTTTGTGTGTTTTCCACAAAGTCCAGGATGATGCCTTACATAAAGGTAATATTTTATAAATACTGCTGGAAATATATACTTCTCTAAAATCTTATTTTGCCTACAGATTACTTGGATCCACTTTGCCTTGTGTAGAATATTTGAAATATATTAAGAACAGAATGTCTCTCTAAATAACATTTAGAATCATCATTAGTTTATGACTCCTGACTGATTTGTTTATGCAGTGATACTTACTGCAAGAACACTGAAGTTTGTAATATAATTTTGAATTAATCACCAAGCTAGTTTATTTTAACTTATGAAAAAATAATTTCTCATGTTGGTTTAATTCTGCTCTTATGTTATGGTCATGACATTTTCATTAAAATAAAGTAGAAAATAGAAGTAAATAATAAATGAAAAATAAAAATTAAAAAATAAAAAAATAAAAGCAAATCTCTTGTGAAATGTTAAACTTTTCTTACTTATTTTGTTTTGCTTTTCTTCTACCATGCTGGCAAAGCTGTATATTGCAGATAGGTACAATTTTCTAGGTGCTAGGTTTGTTACTTTTGCTAAAATTTTCAAAATATAAGGAGTTGAATAGTCATGGATTGTTTATTAAACTCCTTATCTACACATATAAAAATAAAACAATGATGGTGACCTGGGTATTTCTAAAATTGTATTCTGTTTTTCCATATTATGGTTTACAATGTAATTAATAAAGATTCTGCATATATTAACATCCATCCCCTTCTATCTCATCTGTATGTCCATACAGAGCATGTATGATTTCTATACATTTCTATGTTGTGGTGAAGAGATTGTCTGAAGTAGCCTATATTTATGCAGGTAGATCTTAAGCTAAGGTGCTCTTGTTTATTTGCTTGTTCGTGATCAGTATGTTTGAAAGATGGTAACTATTGCATCAGGTGTGACGATTAAAAAATATTATTGGTGCCTGATACACTGTGATAAAATAGGTAAGTTAATTCATAATTTGTTAATTAAATTAGAAAAGAAATTCCTTTGGATTTGTTCTTTATTAAGAGTTTTTTTTTTTTTTTAACGAATGCCTTGGGATGTTTTTTGTGTAATATATATCACATGCCTCAACCTTTAAATTTGAATGTAGAAAAGAGTTATCAGAATGAGCCTAGAAAATATTGTTATGGGGGCGCCTGGGTGGCTCAGTGGGTTAAGCCGCTGCCTTCGGCTCAGGTCATAATCTCAGAGTCCTGGGATCGAGTCCCACATTGGGCTCTCTGCTCAGCAGGGTGCCTGCTTCTTCCTCTCTCTCTGCCTGCCTCTCTGCCTACTTGTGATCTCTCTCTGTCAAATAAATAAATAAAATTAAAAAAAAAAGAAAACATTGTTTTGAAATATTTTTGTTCTGTTGTATTATGTTAACTTAGGAAATAATGGTAGTTATTTTTATTAGCATTTCCTACTTTCCACATGCCTTTACAGATGAGATATCATGTTTTTCCTACTCTTTTTATCGTGGTTGTTATATTCTTCATGATCAATAACAATCAATGAAAATTCCTAACATTAATTTTCTTTGGGAAAGTGATATTTTAGCAGGAATCCATGACCTAAAATTTTAGCTGTTGTTCTTCCAGGAGATGAGACTATCAATGTTCCCGAAATTTCAAGAAATAGAACTTATTAATTGTGTTGGTTGATGTTTATTGTCTCTGAACTTAGAGGTGCATAATTCAATTTAAAATTTATTTTGGGGGCGCCTGGGTGGCTCAGTGGGTTAAAGCCTCTGCCTTTGGCTCAGGTCATGATCCCAGGGTCCTGGGATCGAGCCCCGCATCGGGCTCTCTGCCTAGCAGGGAGCCTGCTTCCTCTTCCCTCTCTCTCTGCCTGCCTCTCTGCCTACTTGTGATCTCTATCTGTCAAATAAAATAAATAAAATCTTAAAAAAACCGGAGTGGACATTATGGGGGTGCTTATCTGAAATTGAGGGACATTATAAAAAAATAAAAAATAAAATTTATTTTGAATTGAAAACAAGATCTTACTGAAGTTTAGGCATCCCACTTTATATCAGGCCTCCAGTACATTCTAATTTATTTATAGAAAATATCATAAACATGAATGACACTTTTCCTATTGCATTTATATGAAACTGCAATGACTCAAAGATGTCAGATTTGAAAAGCACTACCTTTCTATAATTTCTGTTTCCTAGGAGGAATGGATATACCATTTTAGCTCAATTATCCAACAGTATTCAAAACCACCATGAATTTTAAAACATAGTTATTACACCCTAAAAATCAAGTATGAAAATGTATAAACAACCAAATCTCTATCTGTAAATGAAATACTCCCACACAGACGGGTTTTAAAACTTTCTAACTTAAGGAATTTGATAGCACAGACTCAGGGTAGTAGTTTCAGTGCCTACAGTATACTTTCAGGGAGAGAGTAATGTAAGCTCTGAGTCACTTTCTGCCTAGAGATGACCTAATAGTGGTTCTGGCATTGTTTGTTTGTTTTTGAAAATACGTTCCTGGGCGTCATTCAGAAAATGCAGATTTTGGCATCTATATAAATTAAGGATGATCTTTTTGAACTTTTGTCTTTCATTACATCAAATTACCATAATTGGACAGAAATTCCACTAAATTAAGCATTGTTAGGAAATGTGTAAATTGGAGCTACTCAAATTAGTTGCTCTTTGAACTATGTGCTGTTGGTTCAGGATTAGATAAGGATTTTGAAGGCAAACCTAAATCATTGCTTCCTTTTTTGAGAGATTCTCAGCATATTTTCTTAAAATTAGCTGAAATAAACAATGTGTTTAGTCGCAAAGTGATTTGCATTTTTGCACAAACTCCCTATCTCCTTGAGAATTATAACAGATATTTCATGAAACATCATTGATCTTTACTTTGTTACACTGCTGTAAAGTACATTTAGAGTTGCCAGTTAAAGGTGTTAGTGTTGAGATGAAATGTCATGCATTTTTCTTCACTTCCATGCAAATGAACACAGTAAATTATTAAGACACAATGAAGAAAAAAAAATTGACAATGAGTTCCAGATTTTAAAAATCACTTGCCATTCAATCCAAATTGTGAGTTTGATCAGTTACCGAACACTTTATAATGCACCCCCGGTAATTTTACAGAGATTACTTTTTTCTTACCAATTCTTGATTATTCTGTCTTGCAATGCAGAGAAAGCTAACTAATTTAAAATAAACTTCCGTTAATTTTGATTGTTATAAACTTAAAATTGATTAATTTCCATATACAGAGTTTAAAATGTTCACAATTTACATTAAATATATATTCTGTGTATACCTTGGAAAAATTATACTGAAAATTGAAATTAAAATGATGTTGTATATAGCTGCAAGAAGCCGCCTGTCCCATTTCATCTTACTATATAAGTTGTGTCAGGTAATTTATAAAATCCCTGCTGCATAACAAATCTATTTTTTGTTGGAATGGGTAGTAATGTTTCTTCTTATTTCGAAATAAGAGTTGGTCTATGAGTGCCTCTGCAACTGTATTTTTCCTAAGTGGCTTCATGGTCCTGAACTGAGAAAGCTCAGAGCATTAAACATCAAAGTAATATATTTTGACACAATTAGACATCAAGGAAATGCAATTAAAATGACACTGAGAGGGCGCCTGGGTGGCTCAGTGGGTTAAGCCACTGCCTTCAGCTCAGGTCATGATCTCAGGGTCCTGGGATCGAGTCCCGCATCGGGCTCTCTGCTCAGCAGGGAGCCTGCTTCCCCCTCTCTCTCTCTGCCTGCCTCTCCATCTACTTGTGATTTCTCTCTGTCAAATAAACAAATAAAATCTTTAAAAAAAAAATGACACTGAGATATCACTACACACTTACCAGAATGGCTAAAATAAAATATAATGACAAGCCCAAAAGAAAAAAATATACCATTTGATGATACACAATGGCAAGTTGTACCATAACTTAACCATCTCAGACTAGTGTAGTGTTAAATTTGTTTTTCTAAGCCATGTTTTGGGTCACTTACCACTTTTCAAGGATATAAAGTGCTATCATTTTACTTAAAACTGTGAAATTTGGTCAGATTTAAATTTCAATTTATGTTAAAACATTCTGTAAACTGTGTTAGACTTTGACATTTGTTCCCTCAGTTCAGTGAATAACACTATATCATATTCTGAAAAATACGCTAATTTTTATTTTGAAAAATATCCCTTTTTCCTCTTATGGTAATTATGAATATGAATTAATAGTAGAATTTGATATGGTCCAGTATGACCATAAATACTTTATTGTATATTATCAAATTTAATAATGAATATAATGTACTTCTTTGGACAATTTTTAAAGACCAGTCTACTCTTAAAACAAAAAAAATGGAGATGCACTTCTTTAGTTCACACAAATTTCATTTTATTATATATGACCTCAGATAAATTTCAACAAATCATAATTTATTAAAATCATGTCTACTTAAAAATCTCATAGAAGAGTTAAACCATCAAAAATAAAAATAAACACACACAACACACACACATCACCCATGTATTGGCAAATCACAATTGCTGTAACAATACATTAGGCATTCCACAGTTAAGGGCTATCAAAATTTCCATCAGTGACAAAAAGATTTGTATCCAAATGGACTGATTTTCCAGAATCCAAGAAAAAGTCTCCTAGGATTTATTTAAAGATAAATATTTGAACAAATACTTCTTAAATTTAGGAAATTCAGAACATACGATTAAAGAATATTTGCAGTGCAGACTATATTCAATCCTTCCTTCAAAATGTGCCTTTGAGTACATAATTCTGTTTTCTCGATCTAAATTGAGCTGTCTTCCAAGGAAGTTTTCCAAAATGTGTGTCTCTGTGTGATAAATGTTCTAAGACCTAACATGCTTCATTGTGTTTTTACTGTGCTCTCAAATTTAATCAATAATTTGGATTGATGTATAATACCTAGTTTCAAATAACTTTTCCATCTATAAAAACTCCCAGCTGTCTCTTTATATGCTATTACTATTGAGAATTGTGCTGTCAGTATTATTCTTGTACATTTTAGGTGATCTGTTCTTCTCTTGGGCATCATTTATGCTCTTCTCTGTTTTTGATATTCTTAAAACTCACCATAATGTATACGAGTGGTTTTTAGTGTGTGTAGTTTTTGTTTTGTTTTGTTTTGTTTCTGATATCTCGTGTTTGGCATCATTTTAAGTCTGGTATCTTTTATCTTTCTTTAATTCTCCAAAATTTATCTCAGTACTTATTTAAATATTTTCTTTATTTTTTTTTCTCTTCTGCTGTATTTGGGCAGAAGTCATGAATTTGTTTGTTTGTTTTTCCCAACTCATTTATTCATTTTACAGCTATATTCATCTTAGTCTCCATTTATTGTATTCTTTATTTCAACAATTTTCACTTAATTTATATTCACAGTATAGTATCTTTCTTTTCCTTGTATATGTATATCATTATTTTATCATATACTTTTAAGCTATTTTTAAAAATATTTTATTTATTTATTTGACAGTGAGAGATCACAAGTAGGCAGAGAGGTGGGCAGAGAGAGAGGAAGAGAAGCAGGCTACCTGCTGAGCAGAAAGCCCGATGTGGGGCTTGATCCCAGGACCCTGAGATCATGACCTGAACGGAAGGCAGCGGCTTAACCCACTGAGCCACCCAGGCGCTCCTTTTAAGCTATTTTTTAAAAGTACAGTCATTCTTTTTTTTTTTTTTAAGATTTTATTTATTTATTTATTTGACAGAGAGAGATCACAAGTAGACAGAGGGCAGGCAGAGAGAGAGAGAGGGAAGCAGACTCCCTGCTGAGCAGAGAGCCTGATGCAGGACTTGATCCCAGGACCCTGAGATTATGACCTGAGCTGAAGGCAGTGGCTTAATCCACTGTGCCACCTAGGCGCCCCTAAGCTATTTTTTAAATTCCTGTTCCAATAACACTTGGATTGGCATATAAAGTTAACCACATCATATTTTTTAGGTAAGTAATTGTACTTTTTATGTGCATAGTTATTTTGGTCCATGAGTTCAGCTCTTCTTAGGATCATCAAATCTCTGTAAAGTCTGGGTATGCTAGGATTTTCTAAGCAACAATAAAATACATTGAAACCTGGTAGCTTAATTATAATAATGTTTTCTTTCTCAATCATTCATAATAGTATTCCATTCTGAGTAGCTTCCTTCTATTTTGCAGCTTTAGTGTTTGGAAAAACTTGAAATGTGATATTACTGTGATAATGTGAATTAGTCAGGGTTTTTCAGAGAATCGGGAAGAGAAAAAAAGGAAGATATTCTCCAGGGCCAACTCTAGAAGTGACTATTAAAACATCTGTCCAAATTCAATTGAACAAAACTCAGAAATGCCATCTCCAGTGAAATACAAAAAAGATTATATATAGTTCTGGGCACACACATCTCATTTGACCCAATGATGTATATCAATGAAAGACTGAAGGCCAATCACCACTCCATGGGAGAATTTAAAAATAAATTTACTAATGAGGCCAAGAATTCAGAATCACAAATACTTCAGAACTAATAATAACTGCCTTCACTTGATTTTATTCTATAAGATAAATCCTATGATCAAGTTTCAATTTTAAATTCTTACAATTTTAAATTCTTAAATCCTTATGAAGAAGCATCATTTGGAGGGAGCAGTTTTCATAATTTATCATCCATCAGCTTTTTTTTAAAGATTTTATTTATTTATTGGACACAGAGAGAGAGAAAGAGAGAGAGAGAGAGATCACAAGTAAGCAGAGAGGCAGGCAAGCAGGGAGGGAAGCAGGCTTCTTTTTGAGCAGAGCCCGATGTGGGGCTGGATCCCAGGACCCAGAGACCATGACTTGAGATGAAGGCAGAGGCTTAACCCACCACCCACGTGATGAGAGAGCCACTCAGGTGCCCCTCATCCATCAGTCTTAATTGATTGGAGGAAAATGTGTGGAGGAATAATGCCTTAGGGAGCTAATCTCTCTAAAGAATTTTCAAGTCTTTACCCCTTCAAGGTTTTTGTAAAGTTCTGATAGCCTCTAAACATCTAGTGGATTTCTACAGTGACAGGCCTGTTAAAACCTGTCTTCAAACCAGGAATAGAGCTTGAAACATACCAGTCAAGGGCAACTTTGAGTCTTTTAAGGAATTTATCATCATTTCTTTCTTTTTGGTTAATATCTGAAATAGTTCCATATTCCACTGGCATAATTTCTCCAGAGCTGACTTTGAAGGAGGCATTCAGTTCCAGCTAGTTCCATATTTTGGCAAGAACTATACTTCTATATTAAAAAAAAAAACATATTTTAGGGCACCTGGGTGGCTCAGTGGGTTAAAATCTCTTCCTTCGGCTCAGGTCATGATTCCAGGTTCCTGGGATTGAGTCCTACAGTGGGCTCTCTTCTCAGCTGGGAGCATGCTTCCATTCCTCTCTCTCTGGCTGCCTCTCTGCCTTCCTATGATCTCTGTCAAGTAAATAAATAAAATTTTTAAAAAAACATATTTTATACCAGTTATCCATGTTTATTAACTAAGATATCACAATACAAATAATACAAACAGTTGCTCTTTATTAATACCTTCAACCAAGATCAAAAAATATGTCATATTTTCTCCAAAAATTTTATATCATCTGATAGGTCAGATATATATATAAAATTACTTTTAAAGTTTTAAAAATATCAGCAAATATTTTCATTTAAATGCCAATTTGAAAAGAAATCTACTTTTCCAAACACGACTTTTTATCCTATTTATTTTGAATTTTGTCAACAACTGATAAAATGTTTAGCGAGACTATAAATGTTAGATCGAAAAAAATGATTAATAGATGTAGGTTCAAATTATTATGTTCCATTAAAAATGATTTAGTCTTTGATGAACATCTGTTTGGTAATATGTTGATCCAGATATAGTAAATTAAAGACATATATAAAATTATAGGGAAATGACATCTTTCGTTCCATTATGAGTAGAGCTTTTAAAATGCTATTTGTCACAACCTGTCATCTTGTCATTATGTAGCATTATGTAGCAATTAAAAAATGTATACTCTTCACTTAGAAGTCTTTTGGAAATCTAAAATATGACTTTCCATGGTTTGTGTCTCCATATTGCTTTATTGCCAGTTAAAACAAATCCACATGCTTTGATTCAAAGGTAATAAATTCCTCTTATTTGGAAAAAGGATGTTTATTTTTGTTCTCTCACCCTTAGCAGGTGGTTTCATTTTAGCACACTTCAGAGTTATAATTTCATGCTTATTAAAAATATTTATTTTGATCTACATAGATGAATGAAACTTTTATTTTATTAAATTATTTGCCAAAAAATCTGTGAGTTTTAAAAATGTATTTCCTTTGAAGGGTTATTTTAGAGCATTCAAAGAGGATCTAAGAGTGTGGTATTATGCAGTTTTTAAGTAGGTATGAAATGGTTAATTATAGGATTGTTTCTTTAGGCTTATGTATATTGTCCATTATATGCTATAAAATATTTTGAAAGTAAATTTAAAGTATGTTTTATGTAGTTTATTTTTTGGAAAAAAATATTGAAATGACTTATGAAATTCAGTATACTCTCAACATTGATTTATTTTGAAATTTACCAGTTGTCTACTGAACTATTATATGGCAGATATTACTTGAGACTACACTGGTAAATGAAATACTTGGCTTTGTAGAACTTTTATTTTAATGGGTGAGACAATTCAAAGCTATAAACCTTAATAAAAATGGCATAGTGCATTCAAAAAGGAAGAGTACAATGGGGAAAAAGAAAAATTCGATCAGGGTGAGAAAAATCAAGGTTGCTAGGCAGGGGATGGGGAGTTAAATCTTTTAATAGAAAGATCAGGGTAGTTACAATGAAGCTGACAATTGAACAAATGTATGGAAAGGTGATGAATTTGCGCAGAACTATCAGCAATAAGGTCACTCCAGACAAAGGAATTGGCTATCTTGAAGGCCATAAGGTTGGATCATGCCTGGCATATCTGAGGAATAGCAAGGAGGCCACTGTGAGTGACTGAAGAGTAGCAGGGAAAGAGGTCACAGAGGTTAAATGAGTGGCTAGATCATGTAAAAGCTTCGAAGTCATTGTAAAACTCTGGCTTTTATATTTGGAAACTTACTGTGTGATAGAATTTTTGCTAATAACTGAGAGTTCAAATGTCCATAAAATTTCAAGGATTCTTATTCTAGTAAGACAGAATAAAGAGAAAGAGTTCATATTTTCACATGGTGTAAGAAATGCTCGGAGATCCAAGTGTAGGAAGCTATGGGAGCACAGAAGAAGGCACTAAAATCACACCATATATTTGATGACTGTGACTATATATAAATTTGTATTTTCTAGATTTTTTGTAGTCATGGAATCACACAGTATATACTATTCATGGCCTGGATTTTCTTTTCTCGGCATCATTACTTTGAGAATCTCCAATTGTCTTTGCTCTATTGATGGACATTGATGAACATTTCCACTGTTTTCAATTCTTAAAAATAAAGCTGCTATGAAATTCACATACAAGTCCTTGTATGAACATAGGGATTGTTTCTCTTGGTGAAATGCCTAGAATAAAATGGCTATTTGTGTAACTGCAACATATTTTTCATTTAAAAAAATTTTGAAACTATTTTCCAAAGTGGTTGTATCATGATATATGCCAACAACAGTTTAGATTTTTTGTTTCTTCTCAATCTAGCTCAGACCAAGTACAATTAGCCTTTATAATTTTAGCCATTCTAATAGATATGTAAGCATGTCTCATTATGATTTTAATTTTTATTTCTTTAATGTTTAAATGTTGAGAAATTGGCCATGTGCTTATAAGCCATCCATATACTTTTGGTGACATGTCTCTTCCATTATTTCCTTCACATGTAAAATTGGATACTCTGTTTGGTTATTAGTAAGGTTTTTTATTTTTATTCATTTTTAAATAATCAGAGTAGATGTCCATTATCAGATATTTAATTTGCAAATCCCTTCTCCATCTTTACGGATTCTCAATGGAGCTTTGATAGCTGTGTCTTTCAAGAAATATGCTACTTCTTTCCTGGTACATGGAGGTATGACTAGAACATTATCAATGTTGACCTTTGCAAAGAAAATCATGGCTTAAGATATATGTAGTCTGCAGTTGTTGGGAGTGTTCACCATCCTTGCCTCTAACTCATCTCTCACTGCCCACACATTCAGGTATAGGGGAATATTGATTGACAAAATATTAATTGCCAAATAACACTAGTTAGAGAATAAGAAAAATGCAGGCACCTGATTATATAATATTCCTTAAATAAAATGTGTTTTTATAAGTGCTATTGGAAGTAAATTCCTCAATACTTTAATCACACAGAATGATGGAATCCTAGATTTTTTTTTCTTGTATTTACTAAGAAAATGATCATGCCTCAAGTATATTAAAATGGAATAGGGAAAATTAAAAATTGCTTTAAGTCGATTTGCGTGTGTTGTGCGTATGTGAGAGAGAAAGTGAGAGAGAAAGAGAAAGAGAGAAAAAGAGAAAGGGAAAGACAGAGAGGTGGCTGCAGTGAATTGATGAGTTGCAGGATAGATTTTAAAGTTTTGTCTTTTGCTTTCTACATTTCCTTTTCCTTAGGTTCAAGAGAACAATCAGTAATATCTCAGATGCCTGCTGGTAACATCAGCAGAAAGAGTTAGAGGTTCCTAGAAAATTAAAGAAGAGATATAGTTTTCCTGACATAAGAAAAGTCATTTTTTGTCCCCAGCTATTTTCAATGATCTATACCCCACCTGTGTACTTGCCCCAGCACACTTCTTCCAAAAATTCCTGGGAGGTTCTTACAAAGAAATGCAAAAACCTCACTCCTAAGGATTTTGAGGGAACAAGGCAATGGGAAAACTAACAGTCACCACCAGACCAGGAAATAGCCTAAGCTATTGAGACAATAAATCAGTGGTAAAACTCCTAGTGCTATTTCAAAAGCAATCAAGGCCTTTCATTCCTTGTCCCAGAAAATGAGCCCAAGATCCCATCTAGTTTCTATCTGCTCTTGAAGCCTGCAGAGTTCCTTTCCCTTGTCCAACAGTTACCTCTGCTTTATTCTAACGTTGAAGTTTCTGCCCTCGGTGGAATACAAGCTTCATTCAGGTGAACATGCAATACATATTGCACAAATACATATGTGGATGTGCATGCATCCACAACCTTATGACCAACCATACACGGGATAATAAAACTCTCCCTTCTGAGTATTCATCTTAAATACTAAATAAAAATCTCTCTCCTGTTCAAACAGTCAAGGCTTTGGAACTTATTCCCTGTGAACTCCTTGTATGTTGTAAACAAAGATTCCTCTGTTTGACAACTCCACCTGTTTCTGTGATTCACCAAAGACTGACCTCAGTTAGTTCAGTTACTGTAATGTAATATCAAGCATATCTAGTTAGTTGATCATTTTGTTCAAGTCTTACATATCTTACCAATATGATGACCATTTGTCTATGTAATCTTAAAATAAGGGTGTTGAAATTATTTTCCATTTGTCGTCCAAGGTAGAAGTTATGATTTTTGTTCTTAGTTTTTCCCTATATATCCCCAAATCTGTTGTTACGTATTAAAATTCAAGAATTATTATACTCCCGGGGCGCCTGGGTGGCTCAGTGGGTTAGGCCGCTGCCTTAGGCTCAGGTCATGATCTCAGGGTCCTGGGATCGAGTCCCGCATCGGGCTCTCTGCTCAGCAGGGAGCCTGCTTCCTCCTCTATCTGTCTCTGCCTGCCTCTCTGCCTACTTGTGATCTCTCTCTGTCAAATAAATAAATAAAATCTTTAAAAAAAAAAAGAATTATTATACTCCCTGATGAATTCATCCTTTTACTCTTCTGTAATTTTGACTTGATCTTTATGTCTGATAATGAAATTTGCTTTAAAATCACTTTTCATTATCTTGATATAACCACCAAAGTTATAGTGTGATTAGAGTTAATATAGCATATTTTTTCTTTTACTTTTTAAAGCACTTCTATATTGAATCCTGACAAAGAAACAAAACAGATTTTTAACTCTGGAAGCATCTTTCTAAATTATCCTTTTTTTTTTTTTTTTTAATGAAGCAGTAGCAATTTTTGTTAAGGGACCTAAACTGAAAGTAGGTTTAGAAATTTATTTATTTTTTTATTTATTTAGTAAAAGATTTTATTTTATTTATTGACAGCAAGAGAGAGAGAGAGAGAGAGAGAGAAGAAGCACACAAACAGGGGGAATCATGTGCAAAGGGAGAGGAAGAAGCAAGCTCCTTGGGGTGCAAGTAGTCCCATGCAGGGCTGGATCCCTGTACACTGGAATCATGACCTCAGCCAAAGGCAAACATCTGCTTAAACAACTAAGTCATCCAGGCACCCCTAGAAAATTAAAAAAAAAAAGGCCTTTTAAAACATTTTGTTTCTTTCTTTTTTTTTTTTAAATATTTTATTTATTTGACAGACAGAGAGACAGGAAGAGGAACTATAAGCAGGGCAGAGGGAAAAGGAGAAGCAGGTTTCCCACTGTGCAGAGAGCCTGATGTGGGGCTTCATCCCAGGACCCTGGGATCATGACCTGAAAAGAAGGGACACTTCTTGGAGGAAGCCACCCAGACACCTCTTTTCTTTGTTTTTAATATATGGCAACTGATGCTTCCCAGCCACGAGGAGCATATTACCCATTGATTAAATCTTTGATAACAACCTATTTAAAAAGGTGTGTAAATATATACTTACTCAGATTTATACACTTTGTGTTTTCTTCATAGTTTGGGGCTGGACCCCATGGTCACAACACTGCTTCCAGTCTTTGCCTTCCCATCTTTTGATACCAGGTATTTGGTCAGCAAAGCAAATTAGTATCAAAATTGATAAGCCCTTGGCACCATATCTCTGGAGCAGGGCTTGCTCTTAGCCAAGGCCCAGAGCAGTTGACCTCCCCTCACTAGTGCTATAGCCCCAAGGACTAGGTCCCTGCCACCAGAACTCAGTCTTACATGTTATGCTAAGCAGACAAAACCAAACCAGGAAAGCTCCAACAGCTTTCACTGGCATGCCTCATCTCCAACTCTCTCGACGTCTAGGCAGTACCAGATGACAGGGAGGGGTCTTGGTCCAACATATGGGAGGGAAGGAAGTAGCCACGAGCAAGTACCTGCCTCTCTGTTCCTTTCTTTCATGAGCAGGTTGTAAGGAGGAGGAAGAGGAAGGGGAAGAGAGGTGAACTTCAAGGGGTGAAGGCCTCAGGTAGGCAGCTGGCTCCTGCCAGTAGGAAAGGGACAAAGGAGAAGGCAGTGAGTCTTGCAGGGAGGGTGGGGGGTAAGGGTTACAGCTTATGACGGAATCTGGACAGGAGTAATAGGGATACTAGTCATTTGAGTCCACCATTGGCAAGCTGGGCTGGGTGTCAGGGCAGATAGGCCTCCCTGGGCAACGGCACATGAGAGAAGGTGGAATTCTTCTCTGAGGAGCAGGTGAAGCTTTGGGTGTTGGGAAAGCATAGACAGTATTGTTCCAGGGCCAAGGACAGGTCCGGGTACTCCTGGTTGGAGGTCAAGGCCACAGTATGATCCAGGTCTTCTACCAGCAGCTTGAAGGTACCACATGCCAGCCACCCCTCATTATTGTGTATAACTCTCTGGTGCACTTATTGGCTTATCCATCAAATGACTCCTTCAGCAGCTTGAAAACCACCTCCACAGGCACTCCAGGATATGGGAGGCTTCCAGAGTGAAAATTTTGCACAGGATCACCCCCAAAAGACCAGAAGTCACTCTGGTGGATGTAGATCTGGTCAAACATGGCCTTAGGGACCATCCACTTCACAGGCAGTCCACTGTTGGTTCTCATTTTATAGTAACTGATGTGGTGATATCTCTGGCAAGGCTGAAGTCTGAGATCTTCATCATGTTGTCCTTTGTCACCAGCACTTCCCTGGTGGCCAGGTCTTGGTGTATGCACTTCTTGGAGGCAAGGTACTCCATGCCTCAGGCTACCTGGTAGGCAAAGTATACCGGGTGCTTGGAGGAGAGTTGCTCTGCTGCATTGTGGCTGATATTGTAACAGTACTCCAGGTCAGGAGGCCTCTGGGCCTGCAGGTACTCCTGTATGTTGTCTTTGGAGGCATATTCCATGATAGTGTACGAAGGACCATCCTGTGTGCAGGACCCAGCAGGTTGATGGTGTCCTTGTGCTGTCCAATCATCTTCATCATCTCCATTTCTGAGATTAGGTTTGACAGGTCTTTCTCTGCTGCATCTGACTTCAACATCTTCACAGACACTTTAGTCAAATGGTTGGATTTGTCTTTGTCCAGCCCAAAGTAGGCCTCTCTTAGGGGTCTGCCTAAACTGCCTACAACCAGCCTGCCTCAAGGCAGTTATGAACTCTAGATTATCCTCAAAAACATTAAACCACAAGCTAAAAATTCTCTTCACTAGGTCTCTGTCGCAGGTCTAATTTTCTTATCTTTCATCATTTATCTTTTTCCTAATTCTTATTTTCAGTATAGTTTATTTTGCTTCCAGGTGTTTCCCCGGGTTTCTGTATGCTGTTTCATAGGGAAGAATTATCCTGTCATAAAATTATTTCTTGAGCATTCATTACATCTCTCGGTTAAAATGGGTTCTTTTATGGTATTGATTCATTTGAGTTTTCTCAAAATGGGAAGAATTTTCAAAATGGTGTTTTCCTCAAGGTTCAGAGTATGTCTTAGCCTCATCTTTACTCTTTTTGAAATTCACTTTTCAAATTCTTGTCCCTCTTTTTATCTTTTTAAATTAAAATGTTTCCTTTTACTATTTTTTTATTTGAGTGTAGTTGATAGTCAGTGTTACATTGGTTTCAGGTTTTCAAGATCTCCATACATTATTCTATGATCACTACAAATATAGCCACCATCTGTCACCATATAACACTATTATAATATCATTGACTATATTCTCTACACTGTCCCATATCTCTTTTTAAAATCTCTGATTTTTATGTTTTCTGTTATTCCAATTTTCGACCTCATTTTACTTGGTTACTTTAATAAAATATGCCTGATTACACACTCTATGCTGAAAACCATAGCATTTGATTTATAGTAGTCTTCTTCTTCTTCTTCTTCTTCTTCTTCTTCTTCTTCTTCTTCTTCTTCTTCTTCTTTCTTCTTCTTAATTAACATATAATGTATTATTAGCCCCAGGGGTACAGGTCTGTGAATCGCCAGGTTTACACACTTCACAGCACTCACCACAGCACATACCCTCCCCAATGTTCATAACCCCACCACCCTCTCCCTAACCTCCCCACCCCCCCCCCCGGCAACTCTCAGTTTGTTTTGTGAGATTAAGAGTCTCTTATGGTTTGTCTCCCTCCCGATCCCATCTTGTTTCATTTACTCTTTTCCTGTTCCCCAAACCCCCCACATTGCACCTCCATTTCCTCATATCAGGGAGATCATATGATAGTGACTTTCTCTGGTTGACTTATTTTGCTAAGCATAATACCCTCCAGTTCCATCCATGTCAACGCAAATGGCAAGAATTCATTTCTTTTGATGGCTGAATAGTATTCCATTGTGTGTGTATATATATATATATATATATATATATATATATATATATATATTTCATTTGTTGATGGACATCTAGGTTCTTTCCATAGTTTGCCTATTGTGGATATTAATGCTATAAACATTTGGTGCACGTGCCCCTTTGGATCATATACAGTCTTCTTTACCTCTATCAGAACCCCAGGAAGCTTTATTTATTTATTTACTCACATAAACAGATGATCCAACACAACGTTTTTTGATGTTCCAATGTATTATAATGTCTTACCGCTTAACACTATGCTTACTGCTCTCTTTCACTGTCTGACTAAATCCTCATCATCACTATGCCATTTAATGAGAAAGAACATTTGAACTCAGAGTTCTCTCCATATCAGGGAATGAAGACTCCACCCTTCTGTTTGTGCAGGTAAAATAAATGTTGATGTCTGTCCTGCACATACCCCATCCTGTTCACCAGAATATTCACCATCAAAATATATACACAATGAAAACCATACCTCACCACTTCTATTACCACCCAGCATGCTAAAAACACCATCATATGTTCCTGAATTATTGACTTGATTGATAACCCCACTTCCACACATACTGCACTCCTTTCTCCATGCAAATTTATTTTGGTACAGCAATTTAACCTAAAAATCAAGTCATATGATTTTATTCTGCTGTTGAAAGACTTTTGGTATCTTCCCCTTTCATATTAAATAAAAACTGAAGGCGTTTCAATGTACTAGAAGGTCATACATCAATACGTTCTTCCTCTCTCCACCACTATGAACTCCTCATTGGCCTCCTTGCTTTTCCTCAAAAGTAACAGACAAGCTGTTCACACAAAGTCTATATACTTACTTGCTCTGCCTAGAGCAATCTTTTCCTTTAATATTTGTATAACACTCTCCTTCACTTCCTGGGTCTTTGTGCAAATAACATCTCATAAATGAGATATAACCACCCAAAACAAAATAAAATTAACTTTCATCCCAGCATTCCCCAATGGCTTTTACCTTTCTTGTATTTCTTTGTATCACTTATCACCATCAACCATCAATCATTATTCTATTACTGGTTTATTTTCTTATTTGAGACAGAGAGAGAGAGAATTGGGAGGGTGCGCAGAGGAAGAAGAAAACACCCCACTGCCTAGAAAGCCTGCTGGGGAGTTACATCCCAGGACCCTGAGATCATGACCCAAGCCAAAGGCAGTCACTCAATGGACTGAGCCACCCAGGTGCCCCTCTATTATTGGTTTATTTCACTATTATATTTCAAAAGAATGTGAGCTCTTTGTGGTCAGGTATTTTATATGTTTTATTAATTGAAGTATTCTCAGAAAGGTAGCTGGCAGATTGTAAGGGCTCACTAAACTGTATTTTGTTGTTATTATTGGGCTCCTTTATGGGCTTTACCTCTTACGCTAGAAGTCTATCCTTCAGATGTAAGCGATAAGAATAGAGCCCTGCTGCCTGTTCAAATGTGTAAAAAGCCTGTATTAAGTGGATATTTTAAAAGCTAAATGAATGGCTTAATAGTTGTATATAGGGGGAAAGGGAACATATTTTCCACAGTTTAGAAGTGGAGTTCTTTTATAGAGTTCTTGTACAAGCCTACACTATGGAACGATAATGGGCAGTTGTACATTACAATTATACAAACACTTTGGTAATTTATATCCTTTTTTAGTAATTCTTGACTGGATCATTTAATTCCTTAGGAGCATTATAGCATTTCAACTTTTCATGTTCAATAAACTTATTGGGGTTGCTACCTTTTTTATTCAAATGGAGAAATAGTCATGATTTAATCTAAATAAAGTGTTATTGATTGTGTTGTTTTCTAGGAATGAGTCGCACATGCTAGTTTAAAAGTTTTGTTAAAGTCCCAAGTCTGTCACTGATAAAAGCCTTTTGTAGATTAGTAACTTGATCAAAACGGAAAAGTTATGTAACACCAATTGTTATACTATCTTTGTTTCCATCTTGCATTGTAATAACACCCATCTTAACTCTATTTAAGACAAATCATTGCCAGATGGATTTCTGGCATTGATTGCAGGATATGAAATCTAGTATAACTAAAAGTTTTTGGTTTTAGTAGCATATAAATCAATTTAGAAAAATATATGTATTTGAATATAAGATAAAGTTTTAAATTATTTGGCAATAATAAACTAAACTTTTTTTTTGTAAATTTTTATTTTCTAAAATTTCATTGAGCTCTCTTGCAATAAGAAACAAGTTACAAAAAATTAAGGTTTATTTACCCCAATTCAAAATTATTAGGAATATAATCATAGAGGTTGAAGTATTTAAAATATTGAACCCAAAATGTTTTATTAGGTAAATTCATGAATGCTGAGCATTCACTGTTAAAATATACTAATAACATTGATAGACTTGTAGAAGCCTAAAATCAAATATTTATTAAATATTTATATCCATATCTTTTCATAGCTTGGTAATTCATTTCTCTAGCATTAAATAATATTCCATTGTTTGCATGTACTACACTTTCTTTGACCTTTCACTTATGGAAGGATATCTTGGTTGCTTCCAAGCTTTTGTCAGTTATGAATAAAACTACTATAGACATCTTTGTGGGTATAGATTTCATCTTCTTTGGATAAATACCAAGAGCTGCTACTGCTGAATCATCTGGCAAGAATATGTTTAGTTTTGTAAGAAACTGCCAAGTTGTTTTCCATTCTTTATTCTCAATACACATGGAAGAACATTCCTGTTGCTCCACATCCTCACCAACATTTCGTGTTCTGTTGTCAGTGCTCTGGATTCTGGGTATGTACTGGTGTCTCTTTTTTGTTTTAATTTGCATTTTCCTGATGACATATGATGTGAAGCATCTTTTTATATGCTTATTTGCCATCTGTAATATTTTCTTTGGTGAGGTATCTGCTAAGGCCTTTGGCTCATTTTTAATCCGGTTTTTCCCCCATTGTTGAGTTTTTAGGGGTCTTTGTGTATTTTTGATTAACAGTCCTTTGCCAGATGTGTATTTTGAAAATTTTTTCTCATAGTCTGTGCTTTGCCTTTTCATTCTCTTGGCATTGTGTTTCACAGAGTAGACATTTTTAAATTCAGTGCTTGTGCTTTTGTAGCTAAAGTTATTGCGAAAACCAAGGTCATTTAAATTTTCTTCTATATTACCTTCTACATGTTTCATGTTTAGGTTTATAATCCAATCTGAGTTCATTTTTGTGAAGAGTGTAGGATATCTGCCTGGATTTATTTTATTTTATATTTTTAGATTTAGCTTCACCATTGCTACAGAACCATTTGTTTAAAAGATTGTATTTTGCTCTCTTGTATTGCTTTTGCTTTTCTATTAAATATAAAATATAATTGATAATATATATTCTGTTGCTTTAATCTAGTCTCTCTGTGGTATTACAATATCATGCTTACAATTATCGTTATGGTAAACTTTTTTTTAAGATTTTATTTATTTATTTGACAGAGAGAGAGATCACAAATGGGCAGAGAGACAGCCAGAGAGAGAGATGAGGAGAAGCAGGCTCCCTGCTGAGCAGAGAACCCAATGCCGGACTCGATCCCTGGCCCCTGGGATCATGACCTGAGCCGGAAGGCAGAGGCTTAACCAACTGAGCCACCCAGGTGCCCAATCGCTTTAGTAAACTTTGAAGTCAGTCCTCAGTCTTTGTTCTCCTTCAACACTATGTTGACTATTGTGAGTCTTTGCCTCTCCATATAAACTTTAAAATAAGTTTGTTAATATTAAAAAAAAGAACTTGCTGGAATGCATTAATTTTATAGATAAACTTGGAAACCAGTGACCTCTTGAGCTTAGCAGGAGATAGACCATGGACATCAGTTGTCACAGTGGTGCCTCTGGCAGAACCTATTGCAAATCCCTAGGCAAAATGAGACCTCAAGGATCTGAGAGAATGTCTAAGAAGTACTTGATACATCCCTTGGGTATGGTTTATTGAAGTATCCACCTGTCTGAAAGCTGGGGAATCTAGATAAGGGAGGGAAAATTAGTTATGATAAAACATATCAACAAACATCAATAAATTTTGTAAAACTAATTGTCATGGCTCATATACAATATGACCAACAGAGGGACCATCAGAAGGAAAGCATCAGTTATGTTTATTGTGAAATTTTTTATTCAAAATAAAGCAATGTGAGGGGAAGACACAATGAGAAAATTACCATTTTTTAAATGGTAAACATCTTACAAAATGGAATAGGTTTTATATTCTAAGTAGTATATTGAAAAGTAAAACATTGGGGCGCCTGGGTGGCGCAGTGGGTTGGGCTGCTGCCTTCAGCTCGGGTCATGATCTCAGGGTCCTTGGATTGAGCCCCGCATCGGGCTCTCTGCTCCGCAGGGAGCCTGCTTCCCCCTCTCTCTCTCTCTCTCACTGCCTGCCTCTCTGCCTACTTGTGATCTCTGTCTCTCAAATAAATAAATAAAATCTTTAAAAAAAAAAGAAAAGAAAAGTAAAACATTAAAAAATAAAATTTCAATGAAAAAAATTATTTAATTTTAAAAAAGGTTAAAAATAGCAGAACCATTTTTCTTATAACTGGAAAATACACTGTATATTCATCTATCAAAATAACTTGTCATGGGGGAGCCTGGGTGGCTCAGTAGGTTAAAGCATCTGCCTTCGGCTCAGGTCATGATTCCAGGATCCTTGGATCGAGGCCCACATCGGGCTCTCAGCTCAGCAGGGAGCCTGCTTCCTCCTCTCTCTCTCTGCCTGACTCTGCCTTATTGTGATCTCTGTCAAATAAATAAATAAAAACTTTTATAATAAATATTTGAAAAATAACTTGTCATGTCTGGAATCAGGAGCATATGGAAAAAAATAATATCTGAGGACAATACTTCTGCCATGTTTTGTGCCTTGCTAATATTTTTAAACAGTCAGGCAAATTTTAGCCTTATTGAAATACCTGCTAAGATACCTGCAGTGCCTTTTGGAGCCCTATGACTATAAAAATTAATTGCAAATATTCAAAATGTTTACTATGGTGTCACTATTTAGGGCCACCACCAAGTATGTTTCAGAAGTAAGCATAACTGTTACTCTTCCATAAGGCAAAAGGGCATATTTTCAGGAGTTCCATCTGCTGAACCAGGAGGTGAATCAAGTAATGATTTTTGTCTATAAAATAATTCACTTTTCAATCTAACATTCCTCATTCCACATTATAATAATAAAAACTAGGAGGAGACTAAAACAAACAAACAAATACAACTACAACAACCAGCTTTTCCTACAGTGGAAAAGTAAATATAACCTTAGGAGTAGCCTAAAATTTATTTTTAAATATTTTAAGATAAACGTTTTTGTTAGAAAACCATATATTTTATATTACTAAGAAATAACAGGCAACGTTTTATTAACTTCTAAAAAGTCTAGTTACTTGTATTTATCTATTAACTCATCTCTTTATGAAGTAGAACATGATCACACCTCTTGTATCTACCCAAGTTTGTATGCTTTGGTTGTTTTATGTTTGCTATTTCCTTGCTTAATTTTTACAATATTTGATACATAATAGTATCTTTAAGTCCATCTATGATTTCACAGAATTTGTTTGAACTTCATAAAAATGTACCATACTTTTTGCACTGTCCTTGTTTTACTTCTCTATTAGCTTTCCAAGTTTTATTCACTTTAGAGTGTGTAGCTATCATTTATTTTTACTCCTCCATAATGCTATGTTTACAAATTTGTATTTATCTGTACTTTTAAAAATATCTTAATTATATACCATTTCTCATCTCACGTAACACTCATGTTACTTCTACACTTATCAGATATTATGTAACTGAAAACCACAACTCAGCAACAATAGAACACCATTTTTCAAAATTAAATGGCTTACCAGAATTCTTTAATTCTATCCTTTATTTGTATTAGATGACCCTTTATTCTGGTATTTGGCATTGTTCATATGGAGGAAAGCTTATAAGTTGATATTCCATAAATAGAAGGATTTTTATGATCGATTAATTATTTTCATTTAGAATGCATAGAATATGGTTGATTTAATATTTCTTTCTTACTCTCTGCCTGGAACATAGTGCTATCTATGCAATAGCCACTAAAATATTAAGTTAATTACCTAGACTTTAAACTGCATATTAATAGGAATAGCATACAGAACTCTTCTCAGATTGGGACACCTGGGTGGCTCAGTCAGTTAAACGCCTGAGCCTTTAGCTCGGGTCATGATCTTAGGGTCCTGGGACTCAGTTCTGCAACAGATTCCCTGCTTAGCCGGGAGTTTGCTTCTCCCTCATCCTGCTGCTCCCCCTGCTTGTGCTCTCTCTCACTCTCTCTCTTACAAATAAATAAAATTAAAAAAATAAATTCTTCTCAGATAGCTAATATAGAATATCGTCTTTGTATTCATCAAAGGGAAAGTGCCATATAATAATGAAATCCAGACTACTTCAAATTCATTTTTTAACCAGTAAGAAAGTACTGGAAACAAGCCAAAAATGTCTTCAATGAATTAAAGAAATAGATTGATTTTCAATATCTTAATGTTTCTAATGTTAAATTGCAAGATTTTTATACTAGATATCAGTGTAAATATTCATTATACAAGGATATTCTAAAAATAAACCTGAGAAAACTACTTGACATATATGATGACAAAAACCAATGTCAGTTTGGGTAAAACTTACAACACCTACCACCTGAAACTCTTGTTCTATATGGTGCCATCTTGTGATGCTGGGCAGCGGCAGTGAGCCACAGCTTCCAGTCAGCTAGAAGATTACAGGGGTGAACACCTGATATTCTTACAAGCATTCTATATATAGAATATATATATTCTTCTTTTTTTAGTGTAATATTTAATAAATTGCATGTGATATTTGATACTTTGTTATAAAATAGGCTTTGCTTAAGATGATTTTGCCCAAATGCAGGCAAATGTAAGTGTTCTGAGTATGTTTAAATAAGCTTAAGGTAAGCTATGATATTTGATAGTTTTGGGGTATTAAATGCATTTTCAATTTTTTATGTGTTTCTCTGTACATAGCCCCCTTGTAAGCTGAGGAACATCTCTATATGTATATGTAGCCTTGGTATGGCTTACATATTATTGGCATGAAACATCTAGAACAGTACGTGTGCCATAGAATTGTCTACAACATCAAACAAGTTTCTTGAAAACTTGTGCCAAAGGGGTTATGTCTTTAAGGATTCTTATTTCAGAAGGGTTCTCTCAAACGTAAGATTTTTCAGAAGTTAAGTGAAAATCTGACCAAACTAAACATTTTTCCATTTTCCCTAGTGAGCAAAGATAGCTAAAATCTATCTGCCATTTTCAACACTGTACTCAACGATTGTAATTCTAATTTAAGAACAGATTATTTATATCAAAACCACATGTTGGCCTAATCTTATACAATATTCATAAGTCACACTCAGACCCTTGGACACTTTTATTTGTTGAGTCTATATGGTACTACGGACATTCATCTTTTTTGACCTCATAGCTTCATGTATGTCTATACTTTTGAAAATACATGCATCATAGTTCCATTGTAAAATGTCTGGGTTATAAAATGTGCTATGCTATCAAAATGGTAATAAGAACATACAAATGACCTGATGTAATGAACTGGACCAGATTGCCAGATATCACATTGCATACCAGAAAGATTCAGTGGTAAGTTTTAAAATGGCCAGCTATACACTGACTGAATTATAACTCATTTAGCTTCTTTCTTTGTGTACAGTATTATACATTAGTCAGTATTATAGTAGATAAGTACTTTGGACAGATGTAAATATGCTGTAATAAAAAATGTTTTTCTTCTTTCTTTTAGTCCTTTTTACTTGTAAGACTAGCCACAAATACCACGCCTCCCCCAAAATAATTTGCAATCCAAATTTATCTCTAAATGAATTTATTGCACAGAAAAATATGTATATATATATATATATATATACACTTACAGAAGACATGTTCAAAAATAGTTACACAACAGCAGGGCCCTAAATGTAAGCAGTATAGTTGTTTTGTTTTGTTTTGTTTTATTTCTTTTAAAAAAAGAGGTTATGTGAAATATTAGGATTTTATTTCCAGGCGTAGTATTTCAAGACAGTTAACTACACCTATGGTGTCAACAGCCTCTTGTTGGCAGTATGATTTTATTGGCTCCATGGAATAACAGCAAGAATTTACTATTGCTTCTTTCTTTTATGACACACACAGAAAAAAAAATTGACACATTTGCTCAAGACCAACCAGAATCATTTTAACCTATCAAAATTGATGGGAGGCCTTCACTGCCAAAGTCACTGCTGCGTTTTCACAATTCACTGCAGACAATCTGCTACTCCCATTATGATAAAGGAGAGCAGAGTCATAATCAGGGAAGAAAGCTAGATTAATACTTGTAATTATCATTGAATTATTTAGCCTGCTATAGGATTATTATTATTAGTGTCATTTGATAATTTTCTCTCATTTTATTAAACACAACTGTGAGTAATTACGCTACCTAATATTTCTCTGTATTGGCTGACTAGCTAGCAAACATTCATGAAAATATCCATTAGCCACACATATAAAATGCTGCATTATGATGCTGTTGAATCAGAACATACCACTACCTGATCCTGTAGCTCTTTGAGGATTTGCAAATCAATTAATTCTATGTTTATTGGATTCTTCCCATACAATTAGAAAATTTATAATCGAGTCCATGAACATTATTAGTTTTACCATTTTAAACCAGCAATCACACTTTGATTTTTACAACAAAAGCAGAAATATAAACACACACATTTGGATCAGTTTTCTCTTAGTCTGTCTGGACTTCAAAATCCTATTCCTCAAGATGATGCACACCAAAGTTCTGGATTAAACAAGAAATTAGATGGCACCTGAACACTTGGTTTAATATTCTCAAAAGTATTATGCAACTTCTTTCTTACAATATGACATTGTTTTACAAAGATCCACACTTTTATAATGTTAGTATTTATAATAATCAATAAAGTCAATTAATCATGATTAAAAATCAAACATAAAAATTTCTACTTTTTGCTTTTGCCCCCTCCATTTAGAACTTATTTATAGCCTGATAATTCAAAGGTCCCTATGTTTATGAAAATCTGGACAGAAATAGCTCTAAGATCCCATTCAGAACTTGATATTAATCTAAGTCTTTTGGCTCCATTTATCCTGAGAGCAAAGAGTAGGACAAAGGATTTGAGTACTGTTAGTTTATCTGGGAGATTATCCAAGGTAGAAAAGAATGGGAAAGTGATACAGTGAAGAAGCAATTTTGTCAAAGAGGTACATTGTTGATATAATTGTTGTGGATAGAAAATGAAGGCTTGCTTTTACTGAAAGGTCCTGAGAAACTTCTTTAAGTTGTCCTCATGAAGACCTGAAAACTGACAATTTTACCTATGGTTCTTATTTCCACTTCACTGAGAGCTGTCCTCAGAGGACATTAACTCTCCTACACTTTCGGGTTGTGTTGGAGACATTCCAAAATGAGAGAGAGAACATGAGATGCTATCAGTGTTAAGTAACTGCAATTTCCCATGGAACTATCCACCACAGGTTTGGCTATAATCAGGTGTTGGGCCTTGATATCAGAGGGATTTGAGGCAGTATCATTTTAGGTTAATCATTATATCTGAAATTTCCAAAAACTTCAACTGATGAAACTTTGATTATAAACCTATAAATATAACAATAAATCTACAGTATTCAAATTATTTTCATAGAAATACACAAACAAAGCATCAACTGATTAATATTTAAATGTTACAAAATACTGAACTGAAAGAATTTGGTCATATAACAACGTGTAAGAAGTAGAGCTTAGGTTTAGGTTAGAAGTCAGGATGCATTTGGGACTCAGTTAAGAAATTGAATGGAGGGACGCCTGGGTGGCTCAGTGGGTTAAGCCACTGCCTTCGGCTCAGGTCATGATCCCAGGGTCCTGGGACCGAGCCCCAAATCAGGCTCTCTGCTCAGCAGGGAGACTGCTTCCTCCTCTCTCTCTGCCTGCCTCTCTGCCTGCTTGTCATCTCTCTCTGTCAAATAAATAAATAAAATCTTAAAAAAAAAGAAATTGAATGGATGTCTGACTATCTTATAGGTTTGCTAAAAATCAGTGACTTTGTGTTCACGTGTGGCTATGCGGGAATTTTTAACTTTCTCTAAGAAGTTATTAGATTGATTATATAATGGCAGTAAAGGATGGGGAAAAGCAAAGTACAAACCCCATAAAGACAAAGACACTGAGTATGAGAAAAGAGTAATAGATAAGAAGAATCAATGCATTTGAGGAAAATGGGAATTGAAATACACAATGATTGTTGATTTTTTTAGATGCAGAAATCAAAACTAGCTTGCAAGAAGGAAATAACAGAAGACATGTTGTGAAAAGGCAGTAACGTGGAATAAAGGAGTAGGGAGAGCATATCAGGTAATTTGGATAGGAAGGAGTTAGGAGATAACTGCTTGATAAATTTTATATGGCCCACTTAAATGCACAGATTTCTCTTCTTTAATTTATATGGAGAACAGGGTGTCGTTTCTCTTCCCTTTCAGAGCACCCGAGGTGTACTCTTTCAGACTGAAAACCTGAAAAGCTCAGGACTCAGTTGCTTAAGCACAGCTGAGAGGACATATTTCAATTAAGATTTACAGTTTGCTGTAGGTAGTAGACTGTCAAAAGTGGTTTAACCATATTTTTCATTTAACAAGAAGACTACAGAGAGTGTTTTCTGGTGTTGGTTCAGAGTCTTAAGAAAGTCAAGTGAACTATCTTAGAGGTTTTCATGGCTTTTTATTCACAGTTGCAAAAATTGCTGTTGGAGTTCTCACTATTAAGCCCACATTTCTGGCAGAAAGATAGAGGTAAAAGAGAATGATATCTTGTACGACTGATACTTTGTCATATGGTTACAATGTAACTAGAAAAGAGACAATAAAATATTTGATGTTGTTTTAAGTTTCCTTGTTGTCAATCCCTCAGTGCTTTCTGATACTAAAGGAAAAAGTAGATGGATATTGACCTGGCAACTATCAACACCTGTCAGTCTCTCTTGGATAACCAATATCTCTATAATCTCTTCTTCCCAGTAAAAAAAAAATAAAATATATTCATAAACCACACTGTGCCATCTCAAGTTACTGCACCAAGATAAAATTACAATGATTTTCAGTTGTTCCAAATGGACAGAATACCCTTCCTTATGATATCATGTCTTATAAGATAGATAATTGGCTTGCTACCAATATACCCAGATGAGACTGTGGAAGAGACAGGAAAAAAATAATAATATTTATTTATTCCTTGGGTTGACCCTGTTTACACAGATGCATTACTATTAGAAAAGGTTGGTTTGGGACATTGGAATGAATTTACTTAATGGGTCTGTATGTAATTGGGTTGGAGAAAATTTTTAATTTCTACAAAAATTATTAGAATTCTATCTTATTCCCTTTTGATAATTTTCACATGTTAACAAAGCCAACGTTTTTGTCTAGCAGACAAGATCTTAAATCCTAACAAAACTCAATTTTTTCCTTTTTTTTTTAAGTTTGAGAGCCTCATGTTCTCTCATGCTGCTTTAAATACAACTCAAAAAAACAAAAGGAGCTAAATGGGGCAGTAAGCCCAGACTTTTTATTTTAATTTATTTATCTTATTTTTAATTAAAAAATTAAAGATTGTATTTATTTATTTGAGAGAGAGAGAGCATGAGTGGGGCAGGGGGATGTAGCTGCAGAGAGAGACTGAGAAGTATACTCCCTAATGAGCAGGAAGCCCGATATGGGGCTCGATCCCAGGATCCTGACTGAGATCATGACCAGAGACAAAGGCAGATACATGTGCAAAATCCCTTTTTTTCTGGGAAACAATACTTTACAAGAGATGTTTGAAAAAGTACTGGGGAAACAACTTTAATCAGAGATACAAAAATTTAATTGACTTCTGTAAAGCTACAGGGATCCAAATGATGGGAATCCCAGGCCGTTTAGGTTGTGGACCACAGAGTATTCTTCTTTGTAATATTTTATTTTCTTCCATGTCTACTAACTCCAGTCCAAGTTCACTGATCTCTTTTTAGATAGTGCAAAACATGGCAAAGAATACCAAACAAGTGCCCAATATTCTACATTTATTACATCATTTCTAACATATAGAAGTGTGTTACCAAGGCTGGTTCTGTGAACAAACCTAGTTATGCTAAAGTGTGTTTTGTTCTCCAAAAATTAAATTCATGATTATCACACAATTATAAAATACTTGTGTCAAGAATTTTTATTCAAAAATTAATAAGAGAAGCAGATATTAAAACTAGTTCACATGGTTATTTGGGATATAAGCAGAGTTGTGCAGCAGAAGTGCTCTGGGCCCATAATTTGGGTTATAGAATTTATGTTTTCTAATGAAAAATCACTAACTTGCATTATTGTTAACAAGAATCCTGTGCATTACCATCAGTTTTCTCCATTATAACCTCTTGCTCTACAGTTTGTAAATAACTTTGTCAATAGCAAGCTAATAAACGGGGTGACTCCAATGGATTGAGATAATCTCCAGAGTTTCTGCTACATAATGAACAGGACTCCATTGAAAGGACACCTAAGAGTTTATTTTGCCCAAAAATTTGATCACTTTTTTCACTGTCCTTACCTATTTTCCAAACCTAGTTCTTTTCAGTCTACAGACAACCCTGTATCTGACTGACTTGTTAATTCTGGGAATGTCTTGCAGATTAATTTGCTTGCCCGAGGTGGTTCCTCTAATTGATGTCTAAGAACCCTAATTAGTTAAGAAAACTTTTTTTTTAACATTTTCATTGCTATTTATTATTATTATTATTATTATTATTGCTAATATCTCTATTATAAATAATTCACAAGGGCATCTTTCTGACAAAAGACAAAGAGCTGGCTACTAGTAGAAAAAGTACATTTGACTCTGTCAGTGAAAGTGGTAAAGGGATTTGAGAAAATAAGGCAAAGCAGTGGAATTATGTGTTAAAACTTTAAATATTATAGACACATTTACTTAATTTCTAATACTGCTTATAATTAAAAAAGATGTTTTCCATGAACCACGCATTACAGCAAATATATTGTTTATACAGATTAAATTTTCATCAAAAGGGACGCCTGGGTGGCTCAGTTGGTTAAGCAGCTGCCTTTGGCTCAGGTCATGATCCCAGCATCCTGGGATCGAGTCCCGCATCTGGCTCCTTGCTCGGCCGGAGCCTGCTTCTCCCTCTACCTCTGCCTGCCATTCTGTCTGCCTGTGCTTGCACTCTCGCCCACTCTCTCTGATAAAGAAATAAAATCTTAAAATAAATAAATAAATTTTCATCAAAAAATTATAAGTGTATTTTTTTGTAGGATCATGATAAGCATTTTGCAGATGAGAAAAGTGAAATTTAGAAAAGTATGTCTCTTCAAATCCCTCATACAATATCTGGCCTAGATAGAAGGATATACTATCACAATTGAGGAAGATAATTGAGATGACTTAAAATGATAAACTTTACTGTATAGGGTTTTTTACAAGTTTGCCACAGATTCACATTTTTTAAAATATATATCTATTTGTGTAAAGAGAATGCACTGAGAAGTAAAAAGATAGTGATATATCAGTGCTACCAACTAATGGCTATAATATCATCACCTTATTTATGAACAATGAAACAGTGTGTAATATTTAAATAAATTTAAATAAATTCCTATTTATTTTATATATTTATAAATTTAAATGAATTCCTATTTATTTATTATTAAAGAAATTCCTCTAACAAACAGTATGTTTTGAAGGTTGCTAGCAGGAAAGTGTTGTACGACATGGAAGTAATCAGAAAATGTGATCTAAAATTCTGCTTTCAAGGGCGCCTGGGTGGCTCAGTGGGTTAAAATTCTGCTTTCAAGAAGCTATAACAGTAAGTACTGAGCATTAGCTATTATATGCTATGGATGAATAACTGAAATCTACATTTGAAACTATTGGTACACTATATGTTACCTAACTGAATTTTAAAAAGTTAATAAAAAAAACCACTATTTTATAAAACAATATTCCCAACAGGCTCTTTTGCTTTAAAATACTCACTTTGTTTCCTCTCCGAGAGAACACCAAATGGCGGATGACGCCGGTGCTGCGGGAGGGCCCGGAGGGCCCGGGGGCCCTGGAATGGGAGGCCGCGGCGGTTTCCGCGGTGGCTTCGGCAGCGGCATCCGGGGCCGGGGCGGGCCGGGGCCGTGGTCGGGGCCGGGGCCGAGGCCGCGGAGCTCGCGGGGGCAAGGCCGCGGACAAGGAGTGGATTCCCGTCACCAAGCTGGGCCGCCTGGTCAAAGACATGAAGATCAAGTCCCTGGAGGAGATCTATCTCTTCTCCCTGCCCATCAAGGAGTCTGAGATCATCGACTTCTTCCTGGGAGCCTCCCTCAAGGACGAGGTTTTGAAGATCATGCCTGTGCAGAAGCAGACGCGCGCGGGCCAGCGGACCAGGTTCAAGGCATTTGTCGCCATCGGAGATTACAATGGACACGTCGGTTTGGATGTCAAGTGTTCCAAGGAGGTAGCCACTGCCATCCGCGGAGCCATCATTCTGGCGAAGCTTTCCATTGTCCCTGTGCGGCGAGGCTACTGGGGGAACAAGATCGGCAAGCCCCACACTGTCCCGTGCAAGGTGACTGGCCGCTGTGGCTCTGTGCTGGTGCGTCTCATCCCCGCCCCCAGAGGCACTGGCATTGTCTCGGCCCCTGTGCCCAAGAAACTGCTGATGATGGCTGGTATTGACGACTGCTACACCTCGGCCAGGGGCTGCACTGCCACCCTAGGGAACTTTGCCAAGGCTACTTTCGATGCCATCTCCAAGACCTACAGCTGTGTTCACCAAGTCTCCCTATCAGGAATTCACGGACCATCTTGTGAAGACCCACACCAGAGTCTCTGTTCAGAGGACCCAGGCTCCAGCTGTGGCTACTACATAGTTTTATACAAGAAAAATAAACTGAACTAAAGCTTGAAAAAAAAATACTCACTTTGTAATGAGAGTCATTACTTTTGTCTAGCCAAATCTTATAGCACTGTTTATCCCTTCCCTGCTTTATCCCTTCCCAGTATCAATAAAGGCTCACTTGGGTTACCTAGAAGCCATGAGAAAGCTTGTAATAGATCTGGCTGGTTTTCACCAGCAATTTGACCACCATGTGCACAGGGAAGTCTATTGATAAAGGCTTTATTGCAATAAGTTGCAAATACATGGATGATTTTGAATTCTCTTTCTTGAGGTCTTGTTTCATGATAATAAATTTAGGGTGGCTTATTGGAATGGATGTTATTAACATATCTTCATAGTTATAAGCACATGGAATTGTAAAATAGATGAATGAATGTGGCATTACTGACAACTGTCCTCATTTTGAAATCAAATTACAGTGTACTAAGATGAGGAAGCAAAGCAGATTTGGGATTATGAGTGAAATAATTTTAAAAAGTATTAGGGGTATGATCGGACTATTGGGTAATTCAGTAGAAAAATGTCTACTGATTGAGATTCTGTGTTCCCTGATTTCAGAGAGAAGTTAAGATAAATAAGTAACACGAGGAGACTAGGAAGCCAAACATAAGTGATAATTTTGTGCCAGGGTGTGTATACATCTGTTTATCTTCTTGCTTTACCACTAAGGTTGCTCCTAGAGGAGAGTTTAAATATGTGTTGGAGCTAATCTCTGTGGATTACACAAGAAACCACATCCTACAGCTCTCCCTGAAACACCCCTTATGATTTCAATGTAATTTGGTTTTTGCATTTTTAGAAATAACAAAATACTTTGCAAACTCATCTACTTTATTACCATCACAAGTGAGTCAGCTGACTCCACATTTTAACACAGTGACAGTCACAGAGGAATGGAGGAATGAGTAGAGTTATCAATATATGTGCTTTTAAGAAGTATGACAGGGTAGCAGCTATTTCCAGGAACCAAAACATGGGTCAGCAGCTGTGCAGGAAAAGTGATGGAATAAATGACTCATTTCAGAGGAGTTCTATAACATATTAGTTCTATAATGTATCTTCAGCCCCCAATTACCCGCTTTGATCTAAAGATAAGGATTTACAGTTAAGGTCCCATTTATGATTTGACTGGTAGGGTCTGAATCATGTTTACTATTGTTTTGACTATTACTTGAAACCTATAGTAGTACTTGGGATATGTGTTGTGTATTCTGTGAACATGTGCTATTTTTAGATTAGATAATTTCTGTCTCGAACCCCTGTTCATTTGTTTGTTTTTGTTTATTTGATAGTGGTTTCAGTAAATGGATATATCTGAAAAATTGCAAAGCCACTATTAAAACAAGTTATTATTATATATAGCATGGAATTGCACATTCCTCCTTTGAATCCGACAGAGCTTCACCATATCCTTAACAATTTGGGAAAAACATGCTATTATTTTTCTTTATAAAATTTCTCCTGTTAGGCTGTGATGGTTGTCATCAGCAGTAACTCCTCTGAAGGCTTTGTCAAAAGAGTTGAAAAAATTGGAAAGGTGTGTGAATGAAGCTGTTTGTTGAATATAAAGAAAAGAGCATTGAAGTACAATTCACACTCTTACTTCTCCTTCTATGCTTTCAGATGTTTGTCATTTGAAAATTTTGCTTCTAGAAGAGATGCCCTATATAATTCTTACTTTAAGGAGCAAGTTGCTTTTATAATTTTTTTATTATTCTACCATTCCAGTATTTCCATTTAAATTAAATTCAATACCATTTAAAAAAAATCAAAAGTGCAGCCAGTATTCAATTCCTGGGCTAAATAATTTTAGAAAGCTTTGTGTTATTGAACCTACGGGGTTTTTATGTAGTTTTAACTCTTTCTTTCTGTGATTTTTCCCATTAGTCATGTAAGTGACTGCAATATAACAGACATTGAGGATAAAGAAGGACTGAATAGAACAATCCTTGGCCTCATGAAGTTGAGAATCTAGCAAGGGAGTCAAACAATTCAATCATTCAGAGACAATTTATTGAGTGCCTGGCCTAAGATGAGCACAACAAAACCCCAGCCCAGAGGAATCATTTTAATGGGAGAGATAGATAATAGGTAAGCCAACTTTAAAAAAAAAAAACGTACTGATTTTTCTTTAATAGAGATGCATATTTGAACTAAATAAGCACATTTTTAAAAGAGCAGTGATTGAGAAGAGGTTTTTAAACTGAGTGGTCCAAAAGGGCCTCCCTGAAAAAGTCTGCTTTGAACAGATTTCTGAATAATATCAGCTAGGAAGCTGCGTAAAAATCTCAGGGATGGGTGATTTTTCCAGTCGAAAAACTGTAAAGGCTCCAAAGTCACAATAGAGCTATAAGTTTCTCTAATAAAGTAACTTCTGACAAAGAATGAGAAGAAATAACTAACCCAGGTTTGAAAGAAAAGGGACAGACTTTCTATGGAATTCATATTTAATTAAAGCTCTAAAGGACAAAAATACAATAGAGCAAAATTCTGGTCACGCTGATATACCTAACGAAAGTTCATAAACAAGCTTTGGGTAGCAAAGAGTGTGTGGGAATGTTGGTAAGAACAGTGGGGAAGAGTCATCCCTGAACATGTTCTTAAATGAAGCAATTCTTGGGTTGTTTTAAAGGGTAAATTGGAGTTTGCCTAAGTGATTAGAGAAGGATGCCTCAGCTTATGGAAGTTCAAAGCCATAAAGATGTGATAAACTACTGCAGATATTTTCATGTATATTTGTTGTTGCTTCTAGTAATGGTGATCTAAAAACTCCTACTTAAGACAACTAAAAATCCAGACAAAATAGCTTTTAAAGTTAAAAATATCAGAATGATTATAAAAATAAGTGAGGGATTACTGGGCCAAAATACGAAATACAATGAGAGCCTAGAGATATATGCCCTGAAGCCATTTTAGCTATGAGAGCATTTGAAACTGCTAAAACACACTGAGCTGTGTTGTTCATAGACTCTTGATACTAGAGAAACAAAATTCAAAATCCAGCAGCAATCAAATTTGAGGACTTTGGTACAACCCAAATTTAACTTGAGATCCCCAAAGCACAAGGAGAAGCAGAAATAAGACTATAGCCTACCTTGCCTTCTGTGTAAACTGAGAAAGTCAATCACTGAATTTGGAGTATGATTGTCTTGTAGAGTCTCAGATATAAGAGAAAATCCTACCAAGGAGGACCATACCATTATTATAGCTCTTAATTATCCCTACTCAATAAGAGTTTCAAATATAATGTCTTGAACATAGCAAAATGTAACAAAGCACACAAAGAAAAACCATTAACAAGATTTGATAGACAAAATGGGATTAAGTATGATGTTAAAATGATCAATAAAGATTGTAAAATGGCTTGATTACTCTGCTCAAAGAAATGAGAGGGGAAGCAAATTGAACCAAAAACTGACACTAAAAATGATATTGAGAAAGGTTTTATAAATGAACCAAATGGATACTCTAGAACTTTAAAGATATGACAGCTAATTTAAGGTACCACAGGGGTGCCTGGGTGGCTCACTTAATTAAAGCTCCAATTCTTTTTCCTTTTTTTTTTAACACCTTAATTTTATTTTATCTCTTTCATTTGGCTCAGGTCATGATGTCAGGGTTGTGAAATAGAGCACAGAGTTGGGCTCTGTGCTGAGCCTGGAGTCTGCTTAAGATTCTTTTCCCTTCTTTTTCTATCCCTCCCTGCACTCTCACTTGCTCGCTCTCTCTTGCTTGCAAATAAATAGATAGATAAATAGATAATAGACAAAGAAAAATAAAAGCAGATTATGAAAATAATTATAAAGATTTTGAAATGAAAACAAGTTCAAAATAAAATAGAGAAGACCTACACAGCTTAAAGTTCATTCAGAAAATCTACTATTAAAGAAGTCAGTATGACACAATGTTAAGATATCAAAAGATTTGAGCATGCACTTTACAGAAAGGGTAATCCAAATGGCCACTCATATATAAAAACTGTTTATCTTTATTATGAATCTGGAATTAAATTAAATTAAATTAATAATAAATTAAAACCTAAAATGACATACTATTACACACTTACCATATTGGGCAACAGTAAAATTGCCTTGCAAGAATGTGAAAGAATGAAAGTGCCCATAATAAAAACATTTGAGGTAAGTTGGACAATATTTAGAAAACTTAAAAATAAAAATAAAAATTTGGTCCATTCCTAGAAATACAACATGGAACTAAATGAATATTTTCACCAGGATATGCAAACAGATGATTATAGCTATTTCATTCATAACAGCAGATCAGTAGTGGTCTATTTGCACAATGTTACATTAAATAAGAGAGAATATTAACAAACTGGGAGGAGGGGCTAGGTTGTTATCATAAACAGATCTTCTATGGTGCTGATTATGTTCTATTTCTCAAAATCTTTAAGTTAAAAAAGTTTTCACATTATATCTAGATAGATAGATGATAGATAGATATCCCAGAAGCTGCAATGCTAGGCTAAGACCAGGCTTTAAAGGGCTTTTCTATACTCTACTAAATACTTGAAACCATTCATTATATCATAGCTCAGTGTTCAAATCTCCATTTGTTTCCTCAGTTTCCTAATATTTACCTTAAGGTGACCTGATCCAGACTTTTGATCACCTTTGTCTAAATATTTCTATTTTAACAAAGTCCTTTTTAACACTGAGAGACTAAAACTTAGAAAAATACTCTTTTATCTCACTAGAGTGGAAAATATATAGTTACCCATTAACTAATGATATCCATGTCTACATTAGATCAATGACATTTTTAATTCTTGGGAGCTTTTGGTTAAATGAAATTTTTAAGCTTCCTTTAAATGAAGCTTTAAGCCATCACCACATGAATAAAATTAAAGAACCAAATGAAAACAGGCCAAGTATTTACAGAGTAATAGAATGTGCAATGGTAAGAGTACAATTCTGAAATCATAAAGCCTAAATTAGTGTGATGCATTTTTGCTACCCATGTAATCATAAACCAGTTATCCAAATGTGTTAGCCTCAGTTTTTTCACCCATGAAATGGTGATGATAATACTTATGCTGCGTTGTTGTGTGTATGTGATGAAGCATGGAGCATGAGAATCTCATATTCCATGCTAAAATGATAGCTATTTTTATACTTATAATAATTCTAGTAATAGTAATTAAATTGTTCAAAATGGTAATATTCATTTATATTGAGGCATTGTATTGACTATTCATAGACACATTTACCAAAATAAATTTCATTTTACTTTACCCCCTCTGAGGATATATATTCCCTAATTCAATATAAATCTCTTTATGAATAATAATTATCATAATAAATATGCTGATTTGTCTTCTATTTGTTTTTAGGGAGGTATCCTTTACTGTTGAACATGAAACTTAAGCAAGTCTGTCTTATTCAAAATTTGCATGCTGTTTTCTTATGAAACTAGATTATAGAGTTGTATAAAATAAATTCATGCAGTTAAGACATTGATGTTTGGAACACTGGGTGGTCAGTTTAGTATTTCAAAAGAAGATTTTAAATTTAAACCTTAAAACTGAGCTCTTTCAGCCTTTTTTATAGACCATCCTTCATGTTTCATAAGTACTCCTCCATTGTAAACTAAGTAATACTTTTTGTCACAGTGTATATAATGAAAATGGATTTTATATTCTATTATTTCAGAGTTAGTTGCAGTTTCTACTGCCTTACTTCATTTTTTGAAAAATAGATTAATTCTACAAAAAGTTTTTTCCAGGTTTATTGAAAAAAATCGACATATTTGTAAATTTAAGAAATGATTTCTTATAACATTGCAAACCTTTAACATTGTGTAAATTTTGTACAATTTGATAAATTGGTATACATCTTTATTGCAATATAATCTACATAAAAATGTTAATACATCTACTATCTCGTATAGTTGCCACTGTTTTTTATGCATTTATCATAAGGAATTTTAAGATCTACTCTCTTAGCAACTTTTATGTATATAGTATAGTAGAGATAAACTTCAGAGGTCTTGTGGGTTTTGTTCCAGACTGCCTCAATAAAGTGATTATCTCAATAAACTAAGTCAAATTATTATATTTTTTGGTTTCCCAGTGCATATAAAAAATTATGTTTCCCAGTGCATATAAAAAATAAAAACTATACTGCACTGTTCAAAAGCATTATGTTTTTAAAGAAAAACAATGTATATACCTTAAGTACACTAGTTCTGAGTTTTCAGTGGGTCATAATTACTGATCACAGATCACCATAACAAATACAATAATAATGAAAAAACTTGATATATTGCAAGAATTACCAACATGTGACAAAGAGACACAAAATGAGCAAATGTTGTTAGAAAAATGGTGGCAGCAGACCTCTTTTATACAAGATTGCTATAAACTTTCAACTTGTAAGAATGTGATATATGCAAAGTTTAATAAAGGGAAGCACAATAAAAAAAAGTATGTATATCTTATTAACTATGATCATCATGCTGTACATTAGATCCCCAGAACTTTTTCATATTATAGTTGCAAGTTTGCACCCTTGGACCACCTTACTCCACCCCAGGTTCACCCCTTGTCAACTCAACTCTAAGTTTCCATTAGTTTTCCTTTTCCTCAGATTCTGTATGTAAGGGATATCATAATACATAAATTAAAAAAATATACAAAATCTTTGAAATATTTCACTTAGAATAATACCTTCAAGATCCATCCATGCTGTTGTAAATGGCAGTATTTCTTAATTTTTCATGGTTAAGTAGTATTCCGTAGTATATATTTACCATACTTATTTTACTCATTCATCCATTAATGGATACTGAAGTTATTTCCATCTCTTGCTTAGAGTTAATAATTTTATAATAAACATAAGAGTGCAGATATGTCTTTGAACAGTGAACTTCGTTTTCTTTAGATAGATACCTAGAAGTGGGATTACTGAATCATATGGTAATTTTACTTTTAATAATATGAATAATCTCCATACTGTTTTCCATACAAATTTATATCCCTATTACAGTGCATAAGTTCCCCGTTTTCCCCAATATTTACCAAAATTGGTTAGTTTCAATTTTTTGGTAGTATATATTCTAATATCTTGCTGTGTTTTTCAGAGGTAAACAACAACAACAACAACATAAGGACTTTGCCCTGAGATTTTTACGTTGAGCACTTTTTAATGCTCCTGTTGGTCATTTATATAACTTTTTTGAAAAAAAAAGTCTATTGAGATCCTTTTGCTATTTTTTTAATCATATATTTTTTTCTATTTGTATCTGTTGGTTATTAACCTCTTTTCAGATATAAGATTCGTAAGTATTTTCTTACATTCTGTGGATTGTGTTTTCATTCTCTCTCCCTTTTTTTGGCAATGCAGAAACGTTAGTTTGATGTAATACCATTTATTTATTTTTGCTTTTTTTGCTTGTGTTTTTAGTCTGGTATCCAAAAAACTATTGGCAAGACCAATGTCAAGGAGAATTTTTCCTATGTTTTCCTTTAGGAAATTTAGTTTCATGCATCACCTTTAAGTCTTTAATCTATTTCAAGTTCAGACTTATGAGTGATATAAGGTTCCCTTTTCATACTGTTTATGTGACTATTCAGTTTTAAATATCATTTATTAAACAGACTATCTTTCCCCATTACATATGTTGGCCCCTGTCAAATATTAGGTGACTGTATGAAAGGATTTATTTCTGGACTCTCAATTCTGTTCTACTTGTTTATTGGTCTGTTTTTATGCCAGTTTACTTTATTGTTTTGAGCATGAGGGCTTTGTAGTATAGTTTCAAATCAAGAAGTGTAATCTCCCTTCTTCATTCTTTCTCAGAACTGCTTTGATTATTTGTTGTCTTTTATGGTCTCATATAAACTTTAGGATTCTTTACTTACTTCTGTAAAACAATAATATTGGATTTTTTTTTAAGATTTTTAATTTATTTATTTGACAGAGAGAGATGACAAGCAGGCAGAGAGGCAGGCAGAGAGAGAAGAGGAAGCAGGCTTCCTGCTGAGCAGAGAGCCTGATGCGGGGCTCGATCCCAGGACCCTGGGATCATGACCAGAGCCGAAGGCAGCGGCTTAACCCACTGAGCCACCCAGGCGCCCCTAACATTGGATTTTTGATAGGAATTGGATTTACAGATGGTTTACGGTAGTATGGACATTTTAACAATGTTAATTCTTACCATTCATAAATATGAGCTATCTTTCCATTTCTGTCACCTTCAATTTCTTTATCAATGTCATAGTTTATGGAGTACAGATCTTTCATCTTCTTAGTTAAATCTATTCCTAAGTATTTTATTATTTTTGATGCTATTGTGAATTAGATTGTTTTCTTTATTTTTTCAGATAGTTCATCATTAGAATGTTAAAATGCTCCTGTCTTGTGCTTACTTTGGCAGCACATATACTAAAATTGGAATGATGCAGAGAAGATTAGCGTGATCACTGAACAAGGATGACATGACAAACTGGGAAGCAGTCCATAAAAAAAAAAAAGAAACAAAACAAAATTCTTTTCTTTTATATATTGATCTTGTATTTGGTAATTTTACTAAATTTGTTTATTCAAATTTTTTGTGAATTTTTTAGGATTTTTTAACATGTAAGTTCATGTTATCCAAAAAAAGAAAATTTTACTTCTTCCTTTTTTTTTTTTTTTTTTTTGGACTCTCTTATTTCTTTGTGTTCCTTGTTTCTCTGGCTAGGACATCCACTACTGTGTCAAAGGAGAGTAGTGAAAATGGACACACTTGTCTTTCTTCTGATCTTTAAGGGGAAAACTTTCAAAAGTTTTGATTGAATATGAGATTAGCTCTGGGCTTGCAATCTGTGTTTTTTCTTTAATGGGTTTTTTAAATTATTTTTTAAAATTTTTTATATAATGTGTTTTTATCCCTAGGGGTACAGGTCTGTGATTCACAGCACTCACCATCACTCACCATAGCACCTGCCCTCTCCAATGTCCATACCCCCACCATCCTCTCCCAACACACCTCCCCCCAGCAACCCTCAGTCTGTTTTGTGAGATTCAGTCTTTTATGGTTTGTCTCCCTCCTAATACCATCTTTTTTTATTTTTTTTTCGTACGCCCGAAACTGCCTATGTTGCATCTCCACTTCATCATATCAGGGAGATCATATGATAGTTGTCTTTCTCAGATTGATTTATTTCGCCAAGCATAATACCCTCTAGTTCCATCCACGTCATCACAAATAGCAGGATTTCATTTTTTTTGATGGCTGCATAGTATTCCATTGAACATATATACCACATCTTATTTATTGATTCATCTGTTGAAGGACATTTAGTCTCTTTCCATAGTTTAACTATTGTGGACATTGCTGCTATAAACATTTGGGTGCATGTGCCCCTTCAGAATGCCACGTTTGTATCTGTAGGGTATATACCCAGTACTACAAGCACTGGGTCATAGGGTAGTTCTATTTTCAGCTTTTTGAGGCACGTCCACGCTGTTTTCCAGAGTGGTTGCACCAGCTTGCATTCCCACATACAGTGTAGGAGGGTTGCCCTTTCTCCACATCCTCGCCAGCATCTGTCATTGACTGACTTGTTCATTTTAGCCATTCTGAACGGTGTGAGGTGGTATCTCATTCTGGTTTTGATTTGTATTTCCCTGATGCCGAGTGATGTGGAGCATTTTTTCATGTGTCTGTTGGCCATTTGAATGTATTCTTTGATGGAACATGATAGTGAGCTTAGGGAATCACCAAGTTAATGAAAGAGGTGCCTCTTGTAGGTGAATTAAGAGTGAGAGAAAGAAAAGAGGGCTTATCCTAGATTGGAGAACTCGGGGCTGAAAAGGACCCTCATCTGGGAGCAGAGAAAGTGGTCCAGAATCAGAGGCACAGAGGACTCCCAACACCTTCCACAGAACGGAGCACCTAAAGACATAGTGCCATTACCCCTGAAAATCTAGGCATGGAGGTATTCTCTTTAGGCAAATAGGCATCGGAGAATAGTTTGTCCATAGCCCAGTCACTGACTTCAAGAGGAAAAGCTATACCAGCTCTCGAAGCAGGCCGGATAGCTCAAGCAACAGCAGCCAAGCCAAAATCCTTATCCCCTGCATTTCTGAACAATGACAGAGCAGCGGTTCTGTCTAGAACCAGGAGGTATTCAGAAGTCAATTGTTGGGTCCCGGGTTGTGTCCATCAGTTCAGACGCGGCCTTCAGATCAACTCATGATTCCAGGGCCTTGGCATTGACTCTGTTCTCAGGTTCTCTGCTCAGGGGCAAGTAAGCTTCTCCCTCTCCAGCTCCACCCCCTGATTGGGATCTCTCTGCCTCTCTGTCCAAACGTGCATGTGCATGTTCGATAAGATAACAAAGACAAAAACAGTGCACAATAATTGACTGGGGCCAAAGGATGTTTTATTGAATTTGGACCTAGGTTCCTATGGAGGGCAGCCAGGTATAGAGAACCTCCCACCATCCTAAAATGCCCGACCTTCGCTTGGAGCTTCCTTGTTCATTCTCCTGTTCTTTGCCTTCCTGGATCTCCTCACCAACCTGCAGCATCCGCTGTCTGTCGTGCTGTACTGACCCCTTGTTAACACATTGTGCATCCTCTCGGGGCTCCATTGGAACATGCCCATCTTCCTCAAGAGGCACTGTTTGCTTATCGCATGTAACCATTTGGGGGATGGTCATGAGAGGGTGAAGGCAGGCTTGTGCTGCCACATCTCCATGCAGTTCCACAGAGGGTAGCTGATCCACCATGAGGGAGTGCTCAAGGTTCTTCCACATTCGAATCCTCTTCAATGCGTCCTTTTGCACATACAAGTTGTCTTCCTGAAATGGGCACCGAAGTCTTTCAGATGGCTTCACTTGGGCTTGGGTCTCTTCCAACATGCTCTCCGTTGGCTTCTGTGGACTCCAAGAACATGAGTCCGTCCTGGACCTAAGGTTCTAGGGTGTAGAGTCTGCCTTGGATGAATGGTGTTTTTGGAAGATTGGGAGGCCTTGTTGGCACCGTTTCTGGAGACCATCGAGGTACTCGTGTGCTTGCTGTGGAAGATTCCAGACATGTCTTTGGCACGGTTGCGGGGGTTCACTTTGAGCTTCCCTTGGGTGGACCTTTTCCTGTTGAGATGCTCCATGATTTGGTGGGAGGGTCTCACCCTTACGCAGGGCTCGGATTTCCTCCCCTGAGGCTTTGCTTGTGGTCTGTTAGTTTCTTGGCCTGTCGTGGCTAAGATGGAATGAGGGATCCTTGCCTTTCTCCGAGGTCCAGAGGGCTGGTGCTGACACTCACGACCAAATACTACGAATTGGGCCATGGAGAAGTTGACACCGACTCGCTTCGCAAACTGCCTTGGTGAGAGACCCAGGCGGCTCCAGCGGTTTGGGATGGCTTGGGGTCCTCTTGGCCCACCCATGACTACTCCAGTCAAGTGTAGTGATCAGGCCTGGGTTGATGAGGAGTGGTTGCTATGACCTCACGGCTTTGTGACATCACAGATGCTGGCTTCACTGAAGCAGCTGTCCCTCTCCCATGACCTTGGTGTCCTATGGCTTTAAGTAGGAAGCCCCGGGAAGGACAGAACAAGAGCCCTCTGAACCTGATCAAGAACTCAGGATGTCTTGTGGGTTAATGTCCAACTTCCCCTTTCTGGAGACATAGAGGAAGGAAAATGACATTCAGTATACCTTCCTTTAGGCCAACATATCCCCAGAGACGGCAAGGTGTCCTTTTACACTACAATTTCTAGATATCTCAAGAAAAGGTGAGGCCTCGCGGGTATAAGCAGCTCTCCGTGGGGTTTGTCGTCCTGTGGGTGAGAGCGTACTTTGTCAGCGTCTTTTGCCTATGGGTCAGTGATGACTAAGATACGGAAAGTCCCTTTCGGAGGTAAAAGGTGAGGGCATCGCTATATGGTGCTGTCTGTGGCCTCGTCTCCTAGTGTTCTGAAACACGCGGCTAAGGGATGAGGCCTCTGTCTACCTGGCTTTCCCTTAAATACCTTTGCAAAGTCTTTGAGGAGAGTGATATTCTGCATCTGAGCTAACTCTCAATGAAGAGGCCTGGACCGAACCCGTTGTTATTATTAGTTAACTGTACTTGTTGTGGTAACGGGTATAAACATGTGGACCAAGACTCTTTAGTCAGAAGGAAAGGGACGGCCTATACCGAAGGCTTGCAAGGCCCATTCGAGCAGAACTTTGGAGTGAGTCGCAATGCCCTTGCAAGGACTAGTGGATCAGAAAGTTTGGGTCCATTTCGGCACCACAGTATTCCTCTGCCGTCGAGTGAATGAACCCCTGGACCTTGCCTTGACATGAATGTCCCATGCCCTGCTGTTGGGAAATGGAAAAGGCAAGCAAACAAAGGGAAATGTCATACGGCTACCCACAATATGTGCCTCGGGAGGAATACCTTGGCCCACTTAAGGAAGGGAATAATAAAGGGCAAGAAGTCAGAGAAGGAGACCCACCAGGAGTGACTCAGGACTCTGAGAATCCAGCTGAGGGCTACCGAAAAGAGAACTGATTAATGGGTGGTCAGGAGTTGTGGCATATATTAGGAGGAGCACTAGGACGTCCATGCAACTAAAGCATCCGTGAATACTCTGTCAAAAATGGATGATGGATGATAGGCAGGCTTTCTCAACAGAACAGCAACAAGAACAACATCAATTCATAGGAAAACAATGTGGCCCTCTCAAAACCAAAGGAAGTCACAGGGAGAAAAGGAAAGAATTATATTGTTTATTATCTTTCCTTATTGAAATGACATGGGTGGGTTTCCTAAAATGTCCTTCTTTGAATTGGGTCTTTATCCTTGTAAATTAGAGTTTACCCACCTCTTCCATCTCTGGATTTGATGAGAGGACATGACAATGCCTTCACTAAATACATAGAAGAGTGGCCCAAGCAAATGACTTGACCTGGCCTTCTGTGTGTTGGCAGGGGTTGGATTACTGCTTCAAAGGCTTCCGTCTAAACTAGAGAGCTGAGATTTTGTAGGTTTCCTGACCTAATCTTGGAAGTTTCTATGTGTCTGGGAATTTATCCTTTTCTCTCAGTTCTTGGATTTGCTAGCATAAATGTGTGGCTATGCCTTTTCGGTTATTCTTTTTTCCTTGCTACCAGTTGTGATGTGGTTTCATACTTGCAGCTGTGTGCTTGTCTCCCTGTTTTATCCCAGTAATGGCTTCTGCGGTTTGTTCCTGTTGTCAAAACTCAAGTGTGAGATCTCCTGATTTTTTTCCTATTGGTTTGTTTGTATTTCCTTAATTTTGATAATCACATGTCTGATTTCAATTTTTCTGTTAACTTTGGAGTTCGGTTTTTCTTCATCTTGTTCCTTCAGTCGTCCTTTTAGGTGGCTTTCTTTTTCGGTGTTTTTAAATTTTGGAAATGCACACATTTAACCCTATATTGTTTCCCCATAAAATGTTTTGGCATCCTCCTCTAAGTTTCTTAGAATTCCTTCGTTCATGGCTCTTCTTTTCCTTTGGATTTTCTTTCTTGCATTCATTGCAGTTCGTGAATGTGTTGTGTTTTCCACTTTAGTGTCTGGCTGTATTTCCAATTTGAAAGTGATATCTTCCTGTTTTCATACCTTCGTGATGATAAGTGCACAGGATAGGTTTTGACTTCTCTTCCATGAATTATGACTGGATTTGGACTCGAGCTCATGACCTGCGATAGACAAAGTTAGGTCTGCTGCTGGGAAGAACATATCTTATTGTCCTCAGAGACGCAATCTTACTCATGGACCCCCCAAAGTTCAGGTGGTCTCGAATGCCCATGTGGACGTCTGTTATTCCTTAGCACCTTCCCATCCAGATAATCTGTCCTGTGCTTAACCTGGATATCATAGTTGCCAACAGTATTGGATAAACGTCGCCATCTCCATTCCTGTGTGTTCATAGGCTTCCAACGTTTAGATACACCTTTTTTCATGGTGGATATGTTGGCAATTCTTCCAGGTTTCTGATGTTTTGATGCTCCATCAAGACAAAACACCTTCCGCTTAGCTTTTTTCTCTCGAAGGCATAAAATGACTCTCGCTGACTTAGGCACAAACACTTTGGCTCTCTTCTCCTTGGGAATAGCATAACCTACATCTTCCCTGTTTCTTCACTTGCAAGCTATGAGTATCTTTATAGTCGAAGGAAATCTCCTATGGGCAACAGAAGGACGAGCCTGTTTAATATTTGCTGTTTTCTTATGGATGTTTCTATTTTTTTTTTTTTTTTGATTTGGAATTTCAACCACTGTTACAAACTGTTTGTATTGACGGGAGTCTTTAGTCCTGAGTACTGAATGTATTATTGACAGGTAATAGTTCACTTTCTCATTTCGGTTGGCTTCTGACTTGGATTCTATTTGCCTTTCACCTATATGGTATTTTCTTGGGGTTGCTTCATTGGTACGATTCCTCGCTTCCTTCCCATATTTTGCATGTCTTATCTTTGTGTGTTTGCATGTGCATGTGTTAATGCTGTGTGGTGTGTGTGTGTTTCACATCACAATTATTATTAAAATACGAGAGAATGGAATTCGGTCTCTTGTGGGTAGCAATTCAATTTGACATGCCTTGAAATCTCACATTCCATTAGTTTCAGGAAATCTCCTTAAAGGAATGTCATCTCTTGTCCTCTTCAAGAATCCCGTGTTCTCACAAAACGGCCTTCCAACAAACCGCACCATTTGAATTCCTCATTAGAGTCATAATGTTTGTCCCAATACCCTTTCTTTTTCGTATGTTTCTTGACTGTCATGAGTTAGTGAAATCGTCTGTTTATTGTCTTTCTGAGAATGATAGATGTGACAAAGTCCAATGCTCTCCGCAAGACTGCCATAAGAGACATGTGGAAGAATTCCTTCTTGCTTATGTCACAGTACAAATTGTGGTGACATGAAGACACTGAGATGGTAGTAGTGTCTAATAACCTCATGCTTCTTCAACCATGAAGGCAACAAAAAGATGACCACAACAACTGCAGTGGGGTGGAAATTGACCTGAAGCCTACAAGGTAAACTCCACAGCGAAAGAGAACGGAAGTTGCAGAGATGATGGGAGAAGGTTGGAGACATGGCTCAGGGGAGATTTGGTTGGTTCGTGGATCAGAGGGCTGGAGTCCATGAAGAGGACCAAAGCACAGGAGAGCAGGGCACCCTGGGAACACACAAGGAACCTGTTTCCCAGTGCCGTTGACTGTGAGACGCAGAGGGTCTGAAGGGCACGAGTACTTGACAACACAAGTGTTGAGGGCTGAAGTTTTCCTATCAGCAGGCTTGGCAGACATCAACTTGAAAGAACACCATCTTTTTCCTGCATATGACACCAACAAGCGACCAGGAGCAGACAGCCTGGAGACAATGATCAGAGAGAGACAATACCAAGAGACGCAGTGGGAAGATGATGAGTCGTGGGAGTGATTCCGTGAAAGGCAGTGTTCGTGGAGATGACTCAATGTGGACATAATAAATTTTGGCTCTCACAACAGCAGCATCAAGACAGAGCTTGGCCAAGACAGGTATGTGAGGACAGAGACTCCCTAGCCAGCCAACACAAAATACCAACAGTGGAACACTTGGAGGATTGCCTTCCTCAGTCCAAGATGCTTAGTCCAAGGAGAACAGACTCTCCCATACGGGACGAGAAGAAAGCTTTGACCACATGTTCTCTTCTGAACACAGCATTCTGCAGGCCTGCGTTCTGTTGAGTTGGTAGAGTTTCTCCTTTCACAGGCACACCAGAGCCCACCAAGGTAAACCTCAGCATATTCAGCCCGGACCCTAAAAACAACAAACGGCCGGAAAGGAGAGCTACTGCAAATGACTGGCCTCCAGGACAGGGTCAGCCACAACACAAACAGCAGTGGCATGCATGCCACATACACTCTCACAAACACACACACACGCATGCACTCAACAAACCTTAAGGGCGAGCCCTGGGTCACTCACGGATCACTTCCTCCTAAATAAATTACCCTCAGGTTAGAAAACAGAATGAGTTTAACGAATACAGAGAGGTGACAGAGACTTAGATCCAATGCAAAGATGGAAGAATCAATTGATTCCCAGGTAAAGGAAGAAGGAGTGATTACGACTAGGCAGTCAGAGTGAAACCTCTACATAGAGCACGCCCGATGCGGGATAGAAAGCTGTGGCCTGGATACTCGCTGTACATCAGAAAACATAGGAGATATCAGAGAGTCTCGAAACACAGAGATAAAACTGATAAAGATAAAAACACCTAAAGAACTCCTGAAGAGAAGATTGGCAGGAGACTGGATGCAAAGTTCGGGAACATGGTAGAAGTGGAGGATCCAATTAGGAACCGAGAAGAACAAGCCTAGAAAATAAGGATGCAAATTCTAAGAGAGAAGGCAGAATGATGGAACATGATAGTGAGCTTAGGGAATCTCTAAGGAAATGAAAGAGGTGCCTCTTGTAGGTGAATTAAGAGTGAGAGAAAGAAAAGAGGGCTGATCCTAGATTAGAGAACTCGGGGCTGGAAAGGACCCTCATCTGGGAGCAGAGAAAGTGGTCCAGAATCAGAGGCACAGAGAACTCCCAACACCTTCCACAGAAGCGGAGCACCTAAAGACATAGTGCCATTCCCCCCGGAAAATCTAGGCATGGAGGTATTCTCTTTAGGCAAATAGGCATCGGAGAATAGTTTGTCCATAGCCCAGTCACTGACTTCAAGAGGAAAAGCTATACCAGCTCTCGAAGCAGGCCGGATAGCTCAAGCAACAGCAGCCAAGCCAAAATCCTTATCCCCTGCATTTCTGAACAATGACAGAGCAGCGGTTCTGTCTAGAACCAGGAGGTATTCAGAAGTCAATTGTTGGGTCCCGGGTTGTGTCCATCAGTTCAGACGCGGCCTTCAGATCAACTCATGATTCCAGGGCCTTGGCATTGACTCTGTTCTCAGGTTCTCTGCTCAGGGGCAAGTAAGCTTCTCCCTCTCCAGCTCCACCCCCTGATTGGGATCTCTCTGCCTCTCTGTCCAAACGTGCATGTGCATGTTCGATAAGATAACAAAGACAAAAACAGTGCACAATAATTGACTGGGGCCAAAGGATGTTTTATTGAATTTGGACCTAGGTTCCTATGGAGGGCAGCCAGGTATAGAGAACCTCCCACCATCCTAAAATGCCCGACCTTCGCTTGGAGCTTCCTTGTTCATTCTCCTGTTCTTTGCCTTCCTGGATCTCCTCACCAACCTGCAGCATCCGCTGTCTGTCGTGCTGTACTGACCCCTTGTTAACACATTGTGCATCCTCTCGGGGCTCCATTGGAACATGCCCATCTTCCTCAAGAGGCACTGTTTGCTTATCGCATGTAACCATTTGGGGGATGGTCATGAGAGGGTGAAGGCAGGCTTGTGCTGCCACATCTCCATGCAGTTCCACAGAGGGTAGCTGATCCACCATGAGGGAGTGCTCAAGGTTCTTCCACATTCGAATCCTCTTCAATGCGTCCTTTTGCACATACAAGTTGTCTTCCTGAAATGGGCACCGAAGTCTTTCAGATGGCTTCACTTGGGCTTGGGTCTCTTCCAACATGCTCTCCGTTGGCTTCTGTGGACTCCAAGAACATGAGTCCGTCCTGGACCTAAGGTTCTAGGGTGTAGAGTCTGCCTTGGATGAATGGTGTTTTTGGAAGATTGGGAGGCCTTGTTGGCACCGTTTCTGGAGACCATCGAGGTACTCGTGTGCTTGCTGTGGAAGATTCCAGACATGTCTTTGGCACGGTTGCGGGGGTTCACTTTGAGCTTCCCTTGGGTGGACCTTTTCCTGTTGAGATGCTCCATGATTTGGTGGGAGGGTCTCACCCTTACGCAGGGCTCGGATTTCCTCCCCTGAGGCTTTGCTTGTGGTCTGTTAGTTTCTTGGCCTGTCGTGGCTAAGATGGAATGAGGGATCCTTGCCTTTCTCCGAGGTCCAGAGGGCTGGTGCTGACACTCACGACCAAATACTACGAATTGGGCCATGGAGAAGTTGACACCGACTCGCTTCGCAAACTGCCTTGGTGAGAGACCCAGGCGGCTCCAGCGGTTTGGGATGGCTTGGGGTCCTCTTGGCCCACCCATGACTACTCCAGTCAAGTGTAGTGATCAGGCCTGGGTTGATGAGGAGTGGTTGCTATGACCTCACGGCTTTGTGACATCACAGATGCTGGCTTCACTGAAGCAGCTGTCCCTCTCCCATGACCTTGGTGTCCTATGGCTTTAAGTAGGAAGCCCCGGGAAGGACAGAACAAGAGCCCTCTGAACCTGATCAAGAACTCAGGATGTCTTGTGGGTTAATGTCCAACTTCCCCTTTCTGGAGACATAGAGGAAGGAAAATGACATTCAGTATACCTTCCTTTAGGCCAACATATCCCCAGAGACGGCAAGGTGTCCTTTTACACTACAATTTCTAGATATCTCAAGAAAAGGTGAGGCCTCGCGGGTATAAGCAGCTCTCCGTGGGGTTTGTCGTCCTGTGGGTGAGAGCGTACTTTGTCAGCGTCTTTTGCCTATGGGTCAGTGATGACTAAGATACGGAAAGTCCCTTTCGGAGGTAAAAGGTGAGGGCATCGCTATATGGTGCTGTCTGTGGCCTCGTCTCCTAGTGTTCTGAAACACGCGGCTAAGGGATGAGGCCTCTGTCTACCTGGCTTTCCCTTAAATACCTTTGCAAAGTCTTTGAGGAGAGTGATATTCTGCATCTGAGCTAACTCTCAATGAAGAGGCCTGGACCGAACCCGTTGTTATTATTAGTTAACTGTACTTGTTGTGGTAACGGGTATAAACATGTGGACCAAGACTCTTTAGTCAGAAGGAAAGGGACGGCCTATACCGAAGGCTTGCAAGGCCCATTCGAGCAGAACTTTGGAGTGAGTCGCAATGCCCTTGCAAGGACTAGTGGATCAGAAAGTTTGGGTCCATTTCGGCACCACAGTATTCCTCTGCCGTCGAGTGAATGAACCCCTGGACCTTGCCTTGACATGAATGTCCCATGCCCTGCTGTTGGGAAATGGAAAAGGCAAGCAAACAAAGGGAAATGTCATACGGCTACCCACAATATGTGCCTCGGGAGGAATACCTTGGCCCACTTAAGGAAGGGAATAATAAAGGGCAAGAAGTCAGAGAAGGAGACCCACCAGGAGTGACTCAGGACTCTGAGAATCCAGCTGAGGGCTACCGAAAAGAGAACTGATTAATGGGTGGTCAGGAGTTGTGGCATATATTAGGAGGAGCACTAGGACGTCCATGCAACTAAAGCATCCGTGAATACTCTGTCAAAAATGGATGATGGATGATAGGCAGGCTTTCTCAACAGAACAGCAACAAGAACAACATCAATTCATAGGAAAACAATGTGGCCCTCTCAAAACCAAAGGAAGTCACAGGGAGAAAAGGAAAGAATTATATTGTTTATTATCTTTCCTTATTGAAATGACATGGGTGGGTTTCCTAAAATGTCCTTCTTTGAATTGGGTCTTTATCCTTGTAAATTAGAGTTTACCCACCTCTTCCATCTCTGGATTTGATGAGAGGACATGACAATGCCTTCACTAAATACATAGAAGAGTGGCCCAAGCAAATGACTTGACCTGGCCTTCTGTGTGTTGGCAGGGGTTGGATTACTGCTTCAAAGGCTTCCGTCTAAACTAGAGAGCTGAGATTTTGTAGGTTTCCTGACCTAATCTTGGAAGTTTCTATGTGTCTGGGAATTTATCCTTTTCTCTCAGTTCTTGGATTTGCTAGCATAAATGTGTGGCTATGCCTTTTCGGTTATTCTTTTTTCCTTGCTACCAGTTGTGATGTGGTTTCATACTTGCAGCTGTGTGCTTGTCTCCCTGTTTTATCCCAGTAATGGCTTCTGCGGTTTGTTCCTGTTGTCAAAACTCAAGTGTGAGATCTCCTGATTTTTTTCCTATTGGTTTGTTTGTATTTCCTTAATTTTGATAATCACATGTCTGATTTCAATTTTTCTGTTAACTTTGGAGTTCGGTTTTTCTTCATCTTGTTCCTTCAGTCGTCCTTTTAGGTGGCTTTCTTTTTCGGTGTTTTTAAATTTTGGAAATGCACACATTTAACCCTATATTGTTTCCCCATAAAATGTTTTGGCATCCTCCTCTAAGTTTCTTAGAATTCCTTCGTTCATGGCTCTTCTTTTCCTTTGGATTTTCTTTCTTGCATTCATTGCAGTTCGTGAATGTGTTGTGTTTTCCACTTTAGTGTCTGGCTGTATTTCCAATTTGAAAGTGATATCTTCCTGTTTTCATACCTTCGTGATGATAAGTGCACAGGATAGGTTTTGACTTCTCTTCCATGAATTATGACTGGATTTGGACTCGAGCTCATGACCTGCGATAGACAAAGTTAGGTCTGCTGCTGGGAAGAACATATCTTATTGTCCTCAGAGACGCAATCTTACTCATGGACCCCCCAAAGTTCAGGTGGTCTCGAATGCCCATGTGGACGTCTGTTATTCCTTAGCACCTTCCCATCCAGATAATCTGTCCTGTGCTTAACCTGGATATCATAGTTGCCAACAGTATTGGATAAACGTCGCCATCTCCATTCCTGTGTGTTCATAGGCTTCCAACGTTTAGATACACCTTTTTTCATGGTGGATATGTTGGCAATTCTTCCAGGTTTCTGATGTTTTGATGCTCCATCAAGACAAAACACCTTCCGCTTAGCTTTTTTCTCTCGAAGGCATAAAATGACTCTCGCTGACTTAGGCACAAACACTTTGGCTCTCTTCTCCTTGGGAATAGCATAACCTACATCTTCCCTGTTTCTTCACTTGCAAGCTATGAGTATCTTTATAGTCGAAGGAAATCTCCTATGGGCAACAGAAGGACGAGCCTGTTTAATATTTGCTGTTTTCTTATGGATGTTTCTATTTTTTTTTTTTTTTTGATTTGGAATTTCAACCACTGTTACAAACTGTTTGTATTGACGGGAGTCTTTAGTCCTGAGTACTGAATGTATTATTGACAGGTAATAGTTCACTTTCTCATTTCGGTTGGCTTCTGACTTGGATTCTATTTGCCTTTCACCTATATGGTATTTTCTTGGGGTTGCTTCATTGGTACGATTCCTCGCTTCCTTCCCATATTTTGCATGTCTTATCTTTGTGTGTTTGCATGTGCATGTGTTAATGCTGTGTGGTGTGTGTGTGTTTCACATCACAATTATTATTAAAATACGAGAGAATGGAATTCGGTCTCTTGTGGGTAGCAATTCAATTTGACATGCCTTGAAATCTCACATTCCATTAGTTTCAGGAAATCTCCTTAAAGGAATGTCATCTCTTGTCCTCTTCAAGAATCCCGTGTTCTCACAAAACGGCCTTCCAACAAACAGCACCATTTGAATTCCTCATTAGAGTCATAATGTTTGTCCCAATACCCTTTCTTTTTCGTATGTTTCTTGACTGTCATGAGTTAGTGAAATCGTCTGTTTATTGTCTTTCTGAGAATGATAGATGTGACAAAGTCCAATGCTCTCCGCAAGACTGCCATAAGAGACATGTGGAAGAATTCCTTCTTGCTTATGTCACAGTACAAATTGTGGTGACATGAAGACACTGAGATGGTAGTAGTGTCTAATAACCTCATGCTTCTTCAACCATGAAGGCAACAAAAAGATGACCACAACAACTGCAGTGGGGTGGAAATTGACCTGAAGCCTACAAGGTAAACTCCACAGCGAAAGAGAACGGAAGTTGCAGAGATGATGGGAGAAGGTTGGAGACATGGCTCAGGGGAGATTTGGTTGGTTCGTGGATCAGAGGGCTGGAGTCCATGAAGAGGACCAAAGCACAGGAGAGCAGGGCACCCTGGGAACACACAAGGAACCTGTTTCCCAGTGCCGTTGACTGTGAGACGCAGAGGGTCTGAAGGGCACGAGTACTTGACAACACAAGTGTTGAGGGCTGAAGTTTTCCTATCAGCAGGCTTGGCAGACATCAACTTGAAAGAACACCATCTTTTTCCTGCATATGACACCAACAAGCGACCAGGAGCAGACAGCCTGGAGACAATGATCAGAGAGAGACAATACCAAGAGACGCAGTGGGAAGATGATGAGTCGTGGGAGTGATTCCGTGAAAGGCAGTGTTCGTGGAGATGACTCAATGTGGACATAATAAATTTTGGCTCTCACAACAGCAGCATCAAGACAGAGCTTGGCCAAGACAGGTATGTGAGGACAGAGACTCCCTAGCCAGCCAACACAAAATACCAACAGTGGAACACTTGGAGGATTGCCTTCCTCAGTCCAAGATGCTTAGTCCAAGGAGAACAGACTCTCCCATACGGGACGAGAAGAAAGCTTTGACCACATGTTCTCTTCTGAACACAGCATTCTGCAGGCCTGCGTTCTGTTGAGTTGGTAGAGTTTCTCCTTTCACAGGCACACCAGAGCCCACCAAGGTAAACCTCAGCATATTCAGCCCGGACCCTAAAAACAACAAACGGCCGGAAAGGAGAGCTACTGCAAATGACTGGCCTCCAGGACAGGGTCAGCCACAACACAAACAGCAGTGGCATGCATGCCACATACACTCTCACAAACACACACACACGCATGCACTCAACAAACCTTAAGGGCGAGCCCTGGGTCACTCACGGATCACTTCCTCCTAAATAAATTACCCTCAGGTTAGAAAACAGAATGAGTTTAACGAATACAGAGAGGTGACAGAGACTTAGATCCAATGCAAAGATGGAAGAATCAATTGATTCCCAGGTAAAGGAAGAAGGAGTGATTACGACTAGGCAGTCAGAGTGAAACCTCTACATAGAGCACGCCCGATGCGGGATAGAAAGCTGTGGCCTGGATACTCGCTGTACATCAGAAAACATAGGAGATATCAGAGAGTCTCGAAACACAGAGATAAAACTGATAAAGATAAAAACACCTAAAGAACTCCTGAAGAGAAGATTGGCAGGAGACTGGATGCAAAGTTCGGGAACATGGTAGAAGTGGAGGATCCAATTAGGAACCGAGAAGAACAAGCCTAGAAAATAAGGATGCAAATTCTAAGAGAGAAGGCAGAATGATGGAACATGATAGTGAGCTTAGGGAATCTCTAAGGAAATGAAAGAGGTGCCTCTTGTAGGTGAATTAAGAGTGAGAGAAAGAAAAGAGGGCTGATCCTAGATTAGAGAACTCGGGGCTGGAAAGGACCCTCATCTGGGAGCAGAGAAAGTGGTCCAGAATCAGAGGCACAGAGAACTCCCAACACCTTCCACAGAAGCGGAGCACCTAAAGACATAGTGCCATTCCCCCCGGAAAATCTAGGCATGGAGGTATTCTCTTTAGGCAAATAGGCATCGGAGAATAGTTTGTCCATAGCCCAGTCACTGACTTCAAGAGGAAAAGCTATACCAGCTCTCGAAGCAGGCCGGATAGCTCAAGCAACAGCAGCCAAGCCAAAATCCTTATCCCCTGCATTTCTGAACAATGACAGAGCAGCGGTTCTGTCTAGAACCAGGAGGTATTCAGAAGTCAATTGTTGGGTCCCGGGTTGTGTCCATCAGTTCAGACGCGGCCTTCAGATCAACTCATGATTCCAGGGCCTTGGCATTGACTCTGTTCTCAGGTTCTCTGCTCAGGGGCAAGTAAGCTTCTCCCTCTCCAGCTCCACCCCCTGATTGGGATCTCTCTGCCTCTCTGTCCAAACGTGCATGTGCATGTTCGATAAGATAACAAAGACAAAAACAGTGCACAATAATTGACTGGGGCCAAAGGATGTTTTATTGAATTTGGACCTAGGTTCCTATGGAGGGCAGCCAGGTATAGAGAACCTCCCACCATCCTAAAATGCCCGACCTTCGCTTGGAGCTTCCTTGTTCATTCTCCTGTTCTTTGCCTTCCTGGATCTCCTCACCAACCTGCAGCATCCGCTGTCTGTCGTGCTGTACTGACCCCTTGTTAACACATTGTGCATCCTCTCGGGGCTCCATTGGAACATGCCCATCTTCCTCAAGAGGCACTGTTTGCTTATCGCATGTAACCATTTGGGGGATGGTCATGAGAGGGTGAAGGCAGGCTTGTGCTGCCACATCTCCATGCAGTTCCACAGAGGGTAGCTGATCCACCATGAGGGAGTGCTCAAGGTTCTTCCACATTCGAATC